>NC_069805.1:33208972-33510116 GCF_027406575.1 Nycticebus coucang | reverse complement strand
GGCGGTCGTCTCCTGTCTCCACCGGCCTCGGCCTCCCAGAATGCTAGCATTAGAGTGGAGATCAACCGCCCCCGGCCCCGTAAATTCTTTGTGCCTGTATGCAGCATTTCCGCGAAGGACAGATCCGTCCTCTCAAAGCCCAGTGGGGAGGCGGTGCGGGGAAGGGCGGGGACAGATCCTAGGCGTTCTTCCCTTCAACCTGGGCTCTCAGGTCAGGTCAGGTCAGCGCCTCAGTGTTTGGCTACCTAGCTCTCCTGCAAAACGGAACAGATCAGAAAGAAAGGTCGAAAACTTAACTGAGGGGCGGCGCCTGTGGCTCAGTCTGTAAGGCGCCTGCCCCATATAACGAGGGTGGCGGATTCAAACCCGACCCCGGCTGAACTACAACCAAAAAATTGCTGGGCCTTGTGGCGGGCGTCTGTAGTCCCAGCTACTCGGGAGGCTGAGGCAAGAGAATCGCTTAAGCCCAGGAGTTGGAGGTTGCTGTGAGCTGTGTGATGCAATGACACTGGACCCGAGGGTTATAAAGTGACACTCTGTCTCTACAAAATAACAAACAAACATACGAAACTGAACTGACGACTGGTGTCTTTCTCTGGACTGGAAAGCTGGTGTCTGGGAAGAGGTAGGGTTTCTGTTCCAGGAACTGTGCTACGTGACCATTTACTTCTTTATTTGATGGATTTTAATATTTGTTTATTTATTTTTTCGTTCATTTGATTTTTTTTCTTTTTCTTGGTGAGGCAGACTCTCACTGAGTCACCCTCCGTAGATTGCTTTGGTGGGCTGTCACAGCTCACAAGATCCTCCAACTCCTGGGCATTAAGGATTCTCTGGCCTCAGCGTCCCAAGTACCTGAGACTGCATGAGCCAGCCACAACGCCGGGGTATTTTTGCTTTGTTGCAGTTGTCATTGTTGTTTAGCTTGTCAGGCAGGGCTGGAATCCGCCACCCTCCTGGGTGGATGTGGTTGGTGCCTTAACCACTGGGGTATGCACCACCCCCCAACCCCAACCCAGCCTATTTATTTATCTATTTATTTTTTTAATATTTTCCTTCTTTTGTGGTGTTTGACTGGGGCCCGCTTTCAACCCGCCACCTCCAGTACATGGGGCCGGTTCCCTACCCCTCTGAGCCACAGGCAATGAACAACTTTTACTCTTGGATTTTCCTTCCTGCCTTCCTTCCTTCCGTCCCAACCTTGGTCCCTCCCTTTCTCCCTCTCTTCCTTCCATCTTTCTTTCTCGTTCATTTCCTTTCCAGTTTTTGGCCCGTGCTTGGTTTGACCCCGCCACCTCCCGCATATGCGTGAGGGTTGGGCGGGGGTTCCTGCAGGCGAACTCTTTCAACTAAATGATGTTGAGGAGGGGGCAGTTTTTCTCGCCAGCCACCACCTCTGTATATGGGGCCGGCACACTACTCCTTTCACCCACAGGCGCAACCCGTCAACTTCTATTCTTTTTCTTTTCTGTAGAGACAGAGTTTCACTCCATTGCCCTCTGTAGAGTGCCGCGGCGTCACACAGCACACAGTAACCTCCAACTCCTGGACTTAAGCACACAGCAACCTCCAACTCCTGGACTTAGGCGATTCTCCAGCCTCAGCCTGCTGAGTAGCTGGGACTACAGGCACCTGCCACAATGCCTGGCTATTTTTTTGTTGCAGTTCGGCCGGGGCTGGATTTGAACCCACCACCCTCGGTATATGGGGCCGGTGCCCTGCTCACTGAGCCACAGGACCCACCCCCGATCTCTTCCATTCTTAACAAAAGCTTCCCCCCGCCACACATACAACTCTCCAGATACAGTGAAACCAGGTGTGGGAGAATGATATTTAACTAAATCGAATTAGGCTGGGCGACCGTGAGTTGGCTCAGGCCCGTAATCGTAGCACTTTGGGAGGTCTAGGTGGCCGGATCGCTTCAGCTCACTGAGTTGAGATCCCGAAAATTTGTTTCTTTGTTTTCCAGTTCTGGCGGAGTCCGGGCTTGAACCAACACTCACGGTATAATATGGGGTCGGCGCCCTGATCCTTGAGCCACGGACGGCGCCCACTCACACGCACACGCGTTTCTGAACTGAGCAACCCCACCCACCCACCCACCCCCGCTGAGACTGCAGACCCTGACCTCTTGTGGGCCTCCAATTGGCAGCGGAGCGTGCCGGTCCTGCGTTTCTGCAGGTTGCTGACTTGTGACTGCGTGGCCAAAGGTACCACTTTCGGGGTTTCTTTTTTCTTCTTTCTTCCCTTGTTTCTCTCTTTCTCTCTTTGCACATCTCACACGTGTGCTCGAGCACATCGTCATGACGCTTATGAACTTCTAAAGGAGATGCTGCGACAACCTTCCACCCCTCCTTCCCTCCCTCTCCCCTTTCTTTCTCTCCTTCCCTGGTAACATCCCCCCCAGGTACCCGCACCTGCATATGAAACACCTGAGCTAGCGAGGAATGAGCACCCCGTGTTCTCTTGCCAGGCAGGCAGGCATGCATGACATGTGCTCCACGTGGGTGTTAGGTAACTTCGGTCTCCCCAGTGCCCCGCCGATGACCAGACGTCCGTGGCCGACCTTTGACCGGGGATCTTGTCACCTTAGCGCCTGTCGGTCCACCAGATGTCTCTTCTGCGTGCTTTGGCGTACTCAGTCCAGCAGGTGGCGGTGGTGTATAAGTTCTGGTCCCCCTGAGGCTCGAAGCCTCGCATAGCCCCTCCAAACCCCGTGTTCCTGCTTTCGTGTTCGTCTGCTCTCTTCTATCTCCCTCTCTCTCTCTCCCTCTCCCCCTCCCTTTCTCCCAGCTCTCTCTCTCTACCCCCCTCATTCTCTCTCTCCCTTTATCCTGAAACGGTTCTTCTGACACTATGCACTGCTTGCCTCCTGTGTAACTACTAGAGCTGAGGAGCGAGCGGGGCAGCGTGTGAGCCTAGGGGGTGTGTCATTTCTATCAAAAACAAAAACAAAAAAACAACTCTTCTTCATTCAAGTCTACACAACCAGCTAGGACAATATATGTCTGTGGGATTATATAATTATTTATTCATAGATTTTTTTTTTGCCCATACACTCTCAGTACACCTTCCGTAGGAAGAGCGGGCTCTCGCCATTCACAAGTCACAGCACACTGGAATTCTTGAGCTCCAGGGATGCTTCTGCTTCAGATTCCCGAACAGCTGGGTCTATGGTGGGGAGGGGGGCGGTCGGCTCCTGTCTCCACCGGCCTCAGCCTCCCAGAATGCTAGCATTAGAGTGGATAGCAACCGTCCCCGGCCCCGTAACTTCTTTGTGCCTGTATGCAGCATTTCCGCGAAGGACAGATCCGTCCTCTCAAAGCCCAGTGGGGAGGCAGTGCGGGGAAGGGCGGGGACAGATCCTAGGCGTTCTTCCCTTCATCCTCGGCTCTCGGGTCATGTCAGGTCAGCGCCTCAGTGTTTGGCTACCTAGCTCTCCTGTAAAACGGAACAGATCAGAAAGAAAGGTCGAAAACTTAACAGAGGGGCGGCGCCTGTGGCTCAGTCTGTAAGGCGCCTGCCCCATATAACGAGGGTCGCGGATTCAAACCCGGCCCCGGCTGAACTGCAACCAAAATATTGCTGGGCCTTGTGCCGGGCGTCTGTAGTCCCAGCTACTCGGGAGGCTGAGGCAAGAGAATCGCTTAAGCCCAGGAGTTGGAGGTTGCTGTGAGCTGTGTGATGCAATGGCACTGGACCCGAGGGTTATAAAGTGACACTCTGTCTCTACAAAAAGCAAACAAACAAACGAAACTTAACTGACGACTGGTGTTTTTCTCTGGACTGGAAAGCGCGTGTCTGGGAAGAGGTAGGGTTTCTGTTCCAGGAACTGTGCTACGTGACCATTTACTTCTTTATTTGAAGGATTTTAATATTTATTTATTTATTTTTTCGTTCATTTGATTTTTTTTCTTTTTCTTGGTGAGGCAGACTCTCACAGAGTCACTCTCCGTAGATTGCTTTGGTGTGCTGTCACAGCTCACAAGAACCTCCAACTCCTGGGCATTAAGGATTCTCTGGCCACAGCGTCCCAAGTACCTGAGACTGCATGAGCCAGCCACAACGCCGGGGTATTTTTGCTTTGTTGCAGTTGTCATTGTTGTTTAGCTTGTCAGGCAATGCAGGAATCCGCCACCCTCCTTGGTGGATGTGGTTGGTGCCTTAACCACTGGGCTATGCACCACCACCCCCCACCCCACCCCAGCCTATTTATTTATCTATTTATTTTTTTAATATTTTCCTTCTTTTGCGGTGTTTGACTGGGGCCCGCTTTCAACCCGCCACCTCCAGTACCTGGGGCCGGTGCCCTACCCCTCTGAGCCACAGGCAATGAACAACTTTTACTCTTGGGTTTTCCTTCCTTCCTTCCTTCCTTCCTTCCTTCCTTCCTTCCTTCCTTCCTTCCTTCCTTCCTCCCTCCCTCCCTTCCTTCCTTCCTTCCTTCCTTCCGTCCCAACCTTGGTCCCTCCCTTTCTCCCTCTCTTTCTTCCATCCTTCTTTCTCGTTCATTTCCTTTCCAGTTTTTGGCACGGGCTTGGTTTGACCCCGCCACCTCCCGCATATGCGGTAGAGTTGGGCGGGGGTGCCCGCAGGCGAACTCTTTCAACTAAATGATGTTGAGTAGGGGGCAGTTTTTCTCGCCAGCCACCACCTCTGTATATGGGGCCGGCACACTACTCTTTTCACCCACAGGCACCACCCGTCAACTTCTATTCTTTTTCTTTTCTGTAGAGACAGAGTTTCACTCTACTGCCCTCTGTAGATTGCCGCGGCGTCACACAGCACACAGCAACCTCCAACTCCTGGACTTAGGCGATTCTCCAGCCTCAGCCTGCTGAGTAGCTGGGACTACAGGCACCTGCCACAATGCCCGGCTATTTTTTTGTTGCAGTTCGGCCGGGGCTGGGTTTGAACCCACCACCCTCGGTATATGGGGCCGGCGCCCGGCTCACTGAGCCACAGGACCCGCCCCCGTTCTCTTCCATTCTTAACAAAAGCTTCCCCCCGCCACACATACAACTCTCCAGATACAGTGAAACCAGGTGTGGGAGAATGATATTTAACTAAATGGAATTAGGCTGGGCGACCGTGAGGTGGCTCAGGCCCATAATCATAGCACTTTGGGAGGTCTAGGTGGGCGGATCGCTTCAGCTCACTGAGTTGAGCTCCCGAAAATTTGTTTGTTTATTTGTTTTCCAGTTCTGGCGGAGTCCGGGCTTGAACCAACACCCACGGTATAATATGGGGCCGGCGCCCTGCTCCTTCAGCCACGGACGGCGCCCACTCACACGCACACGCGTTTCTGAACTGAGCAACCCCACCCACCCACCCACCCCCGCTGAGGCCGCAGACCCTGACCTCTTGTGCGCCTCCAATTGGCAGCGGAGCGTGCCGGTCCTGCGTTTCTGCAGGTGGCTGACTTGTTGTGACTGCGTGGCCAAAGGCACCACTTTCGGGGTTTCTTTTTTCTTCTTTCTTCCCTTGTTTCTCTCTTTCTCTCTTTCCACATCTAACACGTGTGCTCGAACACATCGTCATGACGCTTATGAACTACTAAAGGAGATGCTGCGACAAGCATCCCTCCCTCCTTCCCTCCCTCTCCCCTTTCTTTCTCTCCTTCCCTGGTAACATCCCCCCCAGGCACCCGCGCCTGCATGTGAAACACCTGAGCTATCGAGGAATGAGCACCCCGTGTTCTCCTGCCAGGCAGGCAGGCATGCATGACATGTGCTCCACGTGGGTGTTAGGTAACTTCGGTCTCCCCAGTGCCCTGCCGATGACCAGACGTCCGTGGCCGACCTTAGACCGGGGATCTTGTGAACCTTAGCGCCTGTGGGTCCACCAGATGGCTCTTCTGCGTGTTTGGCGTACTCAGTCTAGCAGGTGGCGGCCGTGTATAAGTTCTGGTCCCCCTGAGGCTCGGAGCCTCGCCTAGCCCCTCCAAACCCCGTGTTCCTGCTTTCGTGTTCGTCTGCTCTCTCTATCTCCCTCTCTCTCTCTCCCTCTCCCCCTCCCTTTCTCCCAGCTCTCTCTCTCTACCCCCCTCATTCTCTCTCTCCCTTTATCCTGAAATGGTTCTTCTGACACTATGCACTGCTTGCCTCCTGTGTAACTACTAGAGCTGAGGAGTGAGCGGGGTAGCGTGTGAGCCTAGGGGGTGTGTCATTTCTATCAAAAAAAAAAAAAAACAAGAAAACAACTCTTCTTCATTCACGTCTACACAACCAGCTAGGACAATATATGTCTGTGGGATTATATAATTATTTATTCATAGATTTTTTTTTGCCCATACACTCTCAGTCCACCTTCCAAAGGAAGAGCGGGCTCTCGCCATTCACAAGTCACAGCACACTGGAATTCTTGAGCTCCAGGGATGCTTCTGCTTCAGATTCCCGAACAGCTGGGACTATGGTGGGGAGGGGGGCGGTCGTCTCCTGTCTACACCGGCCTCGGCCTCCCAGAATGCTAGCATTAGAGTGGAGATCAACCGCCCCCGGCCCCGTAACGTCTTTGTGCCTGTATGCAGCATTTCCGCGAAGGACAGATCCGTCCTCTCAAAGCCCAGTGGCGAGGCGGTGCGGGGAAGGGCCGGGACAGATCCTAGGCGTTCTTCCCTTCAACCTGGGCTGTCGAGTCAGGTCAGGTCAGCGCCTCAGTGTTTGGCTACCTAGCTCTCCTGTAAAACGGAACAGATCAGAAAGAAAGGTCGACAACTTAACTGAGGGGCGGCGCTTGTGGCTCAGTCTGTAAGGCGCCTGCCCCATATAACGAGGGTGGCGGATTCAAACCCGGCCCCGGCTGAACTGCAACCAAAAAATTGCTGAGCCTTGTGGCGGGCGTCTGTAGTCCCAGCTACTCGGGAGGCTGAGGCAAGAGAATCGCTTAAGGCCAGGAGTTGGAGGTTGCTGTGAGCTGTGTGATGCAATGGCACTGGACCCGAGGGTTATAAAGTGACACTCTGTCTCTACAAAAAAACAAACAAACAAACAAACGAAACTTAACTGACGACTGGTGTTTTTCTCTGGACTGGAAAGCGGGTGTCTGGGAAGAGGTAGGGTTTCTGTTCCAGGAACTGTGCTACGTGACCATTTACTTTTTTATTTGATGGATTTTAATATTTATTTATTTACTTTTTCGTTCATTTGATTTTTTTTCTTTTTCTTGGTGAGGCATTCTCTCACTGAGTCAACCTCCGTAGATTGCTTTGGTGTGCTGTCACAGCTCACAAGAACCTCCAACTCCTGGGCATTGAGGATTCTCTGGCCTCAGCGTCCCAAGTACCTGAGACTGCATGAGCCAGCCACAACGCCGCTGTATTTTGCTTTGTTGCAGTTGTCATTGTTGTTTAGCTTGTCAGGCAGGGCTGGAATCCGCCATCCTCCTGGGTGGATGTGGTTGGTGCCTTAACCACTGCGCTATGCACCACCCCCCCACCCCAACCCAGAATACTTCTTTATCTATTTATTTTTTTAATATTTTCCTTCTTTTGCGGTCTTTGACTAGGGCCCACTTTCAACCCACCACCTCCAGTACATGGGGCCGGTGCCCTACGCCTCTGAGCCACAGGCAATGAACAACTTTTACTCTTGGGTTTTCCTTCCTTCCTTCCTTCCTTCCTTCCTTCCTTCCTTCCTTCCTTCCTTCCTTCCTTCCTTCCTTCCTTCCTTCCTTCCTTCCTTCCTTCCTTCCGTCCCATCCTTGGTCCCTCCCTTTCTCCCTCTCTTCCTTCCATCCTTCTTTCTCGTACATTTCCTTTCCAGTTTTTGGCCCGGGCTTGGTTTGACCCCGCCACCTCCCGCCTATGCGGGAGTGTTGGGCGGGGGTGCCCGCAGGCGAACTCGTTCAACTAAATGATGTTGAGTAGGGGGCAGTTTTTCTCGCCAGCCACCACCTCTGTATATGGGGCCGGCACACTACTCCTTTCACCCACAGGCGCCACCTGTCAACTTCTATTCTTTTTCTTTTCTGTCGAGACAGAGTTTCACTCTATTGCCCTCTGCAGTGTGCCGCGGCATCACACAGCACACAGCAACCTCCAACTCCTGGACTTAGGCGATTCTCCAGCCTCAGCCTGCTGAGTAGCTGGGAGTACAGGCACCTGCACAATGCCCGGCTATTTTTTTGTTGCAGTTCGGCCGGGGCTGGGTTTGATCCCACCACCCTCGGTATATGGGCCCGGCGCCCTGCTCACTGAGCCACAGGACACGCCCCCGTTCTCTTCCATTCTTAACAAAAGCTTCCCCCCGCCACACATACAACTCTCCAGATACAGTGAAACCAGGTGTGGGAGAATGATATTTAACTAAATCGAATTAGGCTGGGCGACCGTGAGGTGGCTCAGGCCCGTAATCGTAGCACTTTGGGAGGTCTAGGTGGGCGGATCGCTTCAGCTCACTGAGATGAGCTCCCGAAAGTTTGTTTGTTTCTTTGTTTTCCAGTTCTGGCGGATTCCGGGCTTGAACCAACACCCACGGTATAATATGGGGCCGGCGCCCTGCTCCTTCAGCCACGGACGGCGCCCACTCACACGCACACGCGTTTCTGAACTGAGCAACCCCACCCACCCACCCACCCCCGCTGAGGCCGCAGACCCTGACCTCTTGTGGGACTTCAATTGGCAGCGGAGCGTGCCAGTCCTGCGTTTCTGCAGGTTGCTGACTTGTTGTGACTGCGTGGCCAAAGGCACCACTTTCGGGGTTTCATTTTTCTTCTTTCTTCCCCTCTTTCTCTCTTTCTCTCTTTCCACATCTCACACCTGTGCTCGAACACATCGTCATGACGCTTATGAACTACTAAAGGAGATGCTGCGACACGCATCCCTCCCTCCTTCCCTCCCTCTCCCCTTTCTTTCTCTCCTTCCCTGGTAACATCCCCCCCAGGCACCCGCACCTGCATATGAAACACCTGAGCTAGCGAGGAATGAGCACCCCGTGTTCTCTTGCCAGGCAGGCAGGCATACATGACATGTGCTCCACGTGGGTGTTAGGTAACTTCGGTCTCCCCAGTGCCCCGCCGATGACCAGACGTCCGTGGCCGACCTCAGACCGGGGATCTTGTCACCTTAGCGCCTGTCGGTCCACCAGATGTCTCTTCTGCGTGCTTTGGCGTACTCAGTCCAGCAGGTGGCGGCCGTGTATAAGTTCTGGTCCCCCTGAGGCTCGGAGCCTCGCCTAGCCCCTCCAAACCCCTGGAAACCTGCTTTCGTGTTCGTCTGCTCTCTCTATCACCCTCTCTCTCTCTCCCTCTCCCCCTCCCTTTCTCCCAGCTCTCTCTCTCTACCCCCCTCATTCTCTCTCTCCCTTCATCCTGAAATGGTTCTTCTGACACTATGCACTGCTTGCCTCCTGTGTAACTACTAGAGCTGAGGAGCGAGCGGGGCAGCGTGTGAGCCTAGGGGGTGTGTCATTTCTATCAAAAAAAAAAAAAAACAAACAAGTCTTCTTCATTCACGTCTACACAACCAGCTAGCACAATATATGTCTGTGGGATTATATAATTATTTATTCATAGATTTTTGTTGCCCATACACACTCAGTCCACCTTCCATAGGAAGAGCGGGCTCTCGCCATTCACAAGTCACAGCACACTGGAATTCTTGAGCTCCAGGGATGCTTCTGCTTCAGATTCCCGAACAGCTGGGACTATGGTGGGGAGGGGGGCGGTCATTTCCTGTCTCCACCGGCCTCGGCCTCCCAGAATGCTAGCATTAGAGTGGAGATCAACCGCCCCCGGCCCCGTAACTTCTTTGTGCCTGTATGTAGCATTTCCGCGAAGGACAGATCCGTCCTCTCAAAGCCCAGTGGGGAGGCGGTGCGGGGAAGGGCGGGGACAGATCCTAGGCGTTCTTCCCTTCAACCTGGGCTGTCGGGTCAGGTCAGGTCAGCGCCTCAGTGTTTGGCTACCTAGCTCTCCTGTAAAACGGAACAGATCAGAAAGAAAGGTCGACAACTTAACTGAGGGGCGGCGCCTGTGGCTCAGTCTGTAAGGCGCCTGCCCCATATAACGAGGGTGGCGGATTCAAACCCGGCCCCGGCTGAACTGCAACCAAAAAATTGCTGGGCCTTGTGGCGGGCGTCTGTAGTCCCAGCTACTCGGGAGGCTGAGGCAAGAGAATCGCTTAAGCCCAGGAGTTGGAGGTTGCTGTGAGCTGTGTGATGCAATGGCACTGGACCCGAGGGTTATAAAGTGACACTCTGTCTCTACAAAAAAACAAGCAAACAAACAAACAAACAAACGAACCTGAACTGACGACTGGTGTTTTTCTCTGGACTGGAAAGCGTGTGTCTGGGAAGAAGTAGGGTTTCTGTTCCAGGAACTGTGCTACGTGAACATTTACTTTTTTATTTGATGGATTTTAATATTTATTTATTTACTTTTTCGTTCATTTGATTTTTTTTCTTTTTCTTGGTGAGGCAGACTCTAACTGAGTCACCCTCCGTAGATTGCTTTGGTGGGCTGTCACAGCTCACAAGAACCTCCAACTCCTGGGCATTGAGGATTCTCTGGCCTCAGCGTCCCAAGTACCTGAGACTGCATGAGCCAGCCACAACGCCGGGGTATTTTGCTTTGTTGCAGTTGTCATTGTTGTTTAGCTTGTCAGGCAGGGCTGGAATCCGCCACCCTCCTGGGTGTATGTGGTTGGTGCCTTAACCACTGGGATATGCACCACCCCCCCACCCCACCCCAGCCTACTTATTTATCTATTTTTTTTTAATATTTTCCTTCTTTTGCGGTGTTTGACTGGGGCCCGCTTTCAACCCGCCACCTCCAGTACATGGGGCCGGTGCCCTACCCCTCTGAGCCACAGGCAATGAACAACTTTTACTCTTGGGTTTTCCTTCCTTTCTTCCTTCCTTCCTTCCGTCCCATCCTTGGTCCCTCCCTTTCTCCCTCTCTTCCTTCCATCCTTCTTTCTCGTTCATTTCCTTTGCAGTTTTTGGCCCGGGCTTGGTTTGACCCCGCCACCTCTGGCATATGAGGGAGGGTTGGGCGGGGGTGCCCGCAGGCGAACTCTTTCAACTAAATGATGTTGAGGAGGGGGCAGTTTTTCTCGCCAGCCACCACCTCTGTATATGGGGCCGGCACACTACTCCTTTCACCCACAGGCGCCACCCGTCAACTTCTATTCTTTTTCTTTTCTGTAGAGACAGAGTTTCACTCTATTGCCCTCTGTAGAGTGCCGTGGCGTCACACAGCACACAGCAACCTCCAACTCCTGGACTTAGGCGATTCTCCAGCCTCAGCCTGCTGAGTAGCTGGGACTACAGACGCCCGCCACAACGCCCAGCAATTTTTTGGTTGCAGTTCAGCCGGGCCGGGTTTGAATCCGCCACCCTCCTTATATGGTTCAGGCGCCTTAGAGCCTGAGCCCCAGCCGTCGCCCCTCAGTTAAGTTTTCGACCTTTCTTTCTGATCTCTTCCGTTTTACAGGAGAGCTAGGTAGCCAAACACTGAGACGCTGACCTGACCTGACCCGAGCCGAGGTTGAAGGGAAGAACGCCTAGGATCTGTCCCCGCCCTTCCCCGCATCGCCTCCCCACTGGGCTTTGAGAGGACGATCTGTCCTTCGCGGAAATGTTGCATACAGGCACAAGGAAATTACGGGGCCAGGTGCGGTTGATCTCCACTCTAATGCTAGCATTCTGGGAGGCCGAGGCCGATGGAGACAGGAGACGACCGCCCTCCTCCCCACCATAGTCCCAGCTGTTCAGGAATTTGAATAGAAGCATCCCTGGAGCTCAAGAATTCCAGTGTGCTGTGACTTGTGAATGGCGAGAGCCCGCTCTTCCTATGGAAGGTGGACTGAGAGTGTATGGGCAAAAAAAAATCTATGAATAAATAATTATATAATCCCACAGACATATATTGTCCTAGCTGGTTGTGTAGACGTGAATGAAGAAGAGTTGTTTTTTTTTTTTTTTGATAGAAATGACACACCCCCTAGGCTCACACGCTGCCCACTTTGCTCCTTAGCTCTAGTAGTTACACAGGAGGCAAGCAGTGCATATTCTCAGAAGAACCGTTTCAGAATAAAGGGAGAGATAGAATGAGGGGGGTAGAGAGAGAGAGCGGGGAGAAAGGGAGGGGGAGAGGGAGAGAGGGAGAGGGAGAGAGAGAGAGAGCAGACGAACACGAAAGCAGGAACAGGGGGTTTGGAGGGGCTTGGCGAGGCTCCGAGCCTCAGGGGGACAAAAACTTGTACACAGCCGCCACCTACTGGACTGAGTACGCCAAAGAACGCAGAAGAGACATCTGGTGGACCGACAGGCGCTAAGGTGACAAGATCCCCGGTCTCAGGTCGGCCACGGACGTCTGGTCATCGGCGGGCACTGGAGAGACCGAAGTTACCTAACACCCACGTGGAGCACATGTCATGCATGCCTGCCTGCCTGGCAAGAGAACACGGGGTGCTCATTCCTCGCTAGCTCAGGTGTTACATATGCAGGTGCGGGTGCCTGGGGGGGATGTTACCAGGGAAGGAGAGAAAGAAAGGGGAGAGAGAGGGAAGGAGGGAGGGATGCGTGTCGCAGCATCTCCTTTAGTAGTTCATAAGCGTCAGGACGATGTGTTCGAGCACACTTGTGAGATGTGGAAAGAGAGAAAGGGAGAAACAAGGGAAGAAAGAAGAAAAAAGAAACCCCAAAAGTGGTACTTTTGGCCACGCAGTCACAACAAGTCAGCAACCTGCAGAAACGCAGGACCGGCACGCTCCGCTGCCAATTGGAGTCCCACAAGAGGTCAGGGTCTGCGGCCTCAGCGGGGGTGGGTGGGTGGGTGGGGTTGCTCAGTTCAGAAACGCGTGTGCGTGTTAGTGGGCTCAGTCCGTGGCTCAAGGAGCAGGGCGCCTGCCCCATATAATACCGTGGGTGTTGGTTCAAGCCCGGACTCCGCCAGAACTGGAAAACAAAGAAACAAACAAATTTTCGGGAGCTCAACTCAGTGAGCTGAAGCGATCCGCCCACCTAGAACTCCCAAAGTGCTACGATTACGGGCCTGAGCCACCTCACGGTCGCCCAGCCTAATTCGATTTAGTTAAATATCATTCTCCCACACCTGGTTTCACTGTATCTGGAGAGTTGTATGTGTGGCGGGGGGAAGCTTTTTTTAAGAATGGAAGAGATCGGGGGCGGGTCCTGTGGCTCAGTGAGCAGGGCGCCGGCCCCATATACCGAGGGTGGTGGGTTCAAACCCAGCCCCGGCCGAACTGCAACAAAAAAATAGCCGGGCATTGTGGCGCGCGCCTGTAGTCCCAGCTGTACTACCTTATGTAGTGATTCTTCTGATGGATCTGGGGAAAGCAAATTGTAAATCTTCTGGAAAGTATTCACTAGTCTAGATGCCATTAAAAACATTGATGATTCTCCTGTAGTCCCAGCTACTCAGGAGGCTGAGGCAAGAGAATCACTTAAGCCCAGGCGTTGGAGGTTGCTGTGAGCTGGGTGAGGCCACGGTACTCTACCGAGGGCTACAGAATGAAACTCTTCCTCTACAAAAAAAAAAAATTATAATAATAAAAAAAAATTGATGATTCATGAGAAGGTATCAAAACAGCAATATTAACAGGAGTTTTGAACAAGTTGATTTCAACCCTCATGGATGACTTGAGAGGTTTAATTTTTAATGTAGTAAGAAACTGGTAATAGCAAGAAAATCAGAATTGGAATTGGAGCCTAACTATATGCTGAATTGCTGCAATCTCATGATAAAACATGAACAGATGAGTAGGAGGCTTCTTAATAATGAGCAAGGAAAGTGCATCCTTGAGGTAGAACTGCTAGTGAAGGTGCAGTGAACATTGTTAAAAGGATTATGTAAACTTAGTTGATAAAGCAGTGTCCGGATTTGAGAGAATTTTGAAAGAAATTCCACTGTGGGTAAAATACTATCAAACAGATAAATGTTTTGTAAAGGGAAAAGTCAACAGATGCAGCAAAATGTATTGTTGTCTATGAAATTTCCACAGCCACCTCCACCATCAGCAGCTAGCACCCCTGTCAGTCAGTCAGCCATCAACATTGAAGCAGGATCCTCAATCAGCAAAAAGATTATGACCTGCTGAAGGCTCAGATGATTGTTAGCACTTTTTGACAATAAAGGATTCTTAATTAAGGTATGTATGTTGTTTTCTTGAACATAATACTATTGCACACTTAATAGACTACAGTATAATATAAACATAACTTTCATTTGCACTGGGAAACCCACACATTTGTGTGACTTGCTTTCTTGTAATTTGCATTACTGCAATCACCTGAGATCTGAGCCCATAATATGTTTGAGGTATACCTGTATTTTTAACTCATCTCCTAGCAAAACAAATTTCCCAATTTTTCCTGACCATGCATCTTTTGGAAGGATTATCTCCAACCCAACATCAAATCCCAACCCTGGGGGTTTTCTTCTGCTGACTGACTGAATACTGGCTACTACCTTATTCTCCCAGTCTTCATTTTTCACTACTCAGGTGATCACAAAAACAAAATCAATTCTTATCCCCCAACCCCTGCTGCGGTCTCCAATACTGGGCTTGGTTTCTGCAGTAAAGAAGATCTTGCTCCAAAAATCAGCCCTGTTACTTCTCGGCTACGAGAGGTTGGATGTGCTATTTGAGAAATTCATAAGTGCCCATTTCTTTGTCTGTAAAATGGGGATAACTGATATCTGAGAGTGGTTGTGAAGGTGAAATAACTAAAAGAATGCCAAGTCTCTGAAACGTAAGTGTGTCCTCCCTACTGAATCAGTTCTTTCTCCTTTGTTTCAGAAGGCCGCTCCCATCCTCCTCTTGAATAAGGCAGCCCAAATCTACCTTGTCACGTTGAAAAAACAGAAGTGCCCCAAAGCTCTGTACTGTTGTGGCTTACAGAAACTTCTCTGGGAGGTTTCCAAAGCATGCTCTGCAGAATAGTTGCTCTACAAGTCACTGTAGAAAAAAAGTCTCAGAAGAAATAAATGTGAGAATACTGTGCATTGGAGCTTTAACTTGGAGAGTCATGGCACATATTTACTTGCTAAAGTTTCTGGAAAAAAAGTCCTGCATTAAAGAAATACATTTAATCAAGTATTTTACACACTTATTTGATGGTGAGTCCCTTACTTATGTAAGACATTTATTATCTTAAAGGACATGTTGTGGTCTGTTCACTTGGTCCCAGTCATCTCAGCTCCCTCCCTTTTAGCAATAATTCATGATTCAGAAGTTTGAACTGGAGGAAGTATACTTTAGATTAATAGAGAACAACCTGCTCCTACTTATTATAAGCTATGCATGAAATAACACAGACTTCGGACCTATTAACAGGTTGTCAAAATAAGACATGGTAAATGCAGAAGGCACTAAAGCAGTGATTTTTCAACTGCAAAAATATTTGAAGATCATTACATTATTTTCCAAAGAAGTTCAAAACACAGTCCTTTTTGATCGACATAATTTAAGTGTGCCATGAGATTAAAAAGTTTGAAAAACATTGCTTTAGAGACGCATAGATTTTCTCATTCTATAGAGCTTAGCCTCCTCTAAACCTCTGAGAGAGGCTGTGCAAATGGCACAGGTCAGTCAGAAAGGGCGATACTGTGGGAACCCCCACTTGTGTAGAAGCCAGTCGCATTCCCAACACCAGGCTGCCTCCAAAGGTGTCAGGTGAGGCTGCAGGTTCCCAGGGGTCGGCAGAGCTCAGGTGCTCCGCATCAGTTCTGAAGTCCTGCCTGATTACCCAATCAAGGATGAGACACCGGGGGCTGGGAATTCTGTCCTCCAGTGCCCTCGTATTATCCTCAAGCAGCGTGGATTCTCAGTTCTGAACCCTAAGTGAAACAAGGAACTGGGGCTAGCAGCTTCTTCCATCTAAAGTCCCAGGCCCTGCTACTGCCCCATTCCTCCTAAGGAGCCATCTTTCTCTGCACCCAAGCTTCGCTTTCTAGAAGTGCTGGTATTAACCAGGCTGCAGCTGGCATTAGCTAGAATCCACACTGCGGGCTGCTGCTTTGCGGAAAGAGCAGAGCGAAGGACCAGGCTGCCCCCCAGTGGGAAACTGGCAAAGAGCAGCGACGCTTCTAATCAGTGGCCACCTTGCAGGAGGGAGCATTTCAAGGAAGCGAAAAGGCTCCCGCATTTTCTGCTCTGAGGACCCTCTTGAGAACATCTGGGGAGGAAATTGGGGGTGCGGATTCTTTACCAATGCGGGGCATGGTGGGAGGCGCGTGGACAAAAAATGGGCGAACCCATTGTCAATCTCCCGACCCTATAAATATCCCCCGGTTAAATTCAGATTCCAGGTCCTCTCCTGGGAGATTTTCTTTAGCAAAATTTTAGTGGTTTCTAACCAGCGTGATTCTGATCATCCAGCAAAATCTGAACATTCTGGGGTGGGATGCGACTTTCTGTTTGCAGTTCCCAGACCCTGGCAGGGGCGGAGAACTTGCGGATCCCTGGCACTGGACAGTCGCTCTCCCGGCCCGCGTTTGCTCAGCCCGCAGTCGCGTCTCTGGCGCCTCCTGGCGGGTCCGACCCGAGCCATCCACAGCCCGGCAATTTCCATGGCGACCCGGCTGCGAGGTGTTAGCATCCCACCTGCTTGTGAAGAGCCACCTATCTGCCCAGGCACTCATGGCGCCACCTGCAAAGGGGCAGTCTCCTCCAGAACGTCAGGCTAAGAAGTAACTCTCATTATTCTTATTGTTAACATTGCTTATTAGTTTAAGTACGTCTTGTGTTCATCATTAAAACTAAGTTTTAAGAAGTGTTTTATGTTTGGAAGGGGAGAGGAATTTATGTGACATGTCTTTTCAGTACTTTTCCTTAATATTTTACTTTCAGATTCAAATGCTCAGGACAGACTGCCTGAGCTCCCTGGCTGAAGGAGTCTGGAAAGCCTACCTGAGCAACAATTTGCCTTTGCACATTCCTCCTACGGGGTAGAGGGACACCAGGTATGTGGCTGATATAAGGTTTCCAGACCATGGACATTTTGGTCCTTTCTTTACTGCGCTGATCTGTCTCCTGTCAAAAGCCTGCTGCCTCAGCTGAACCACATGTAGGAGGTAGGTTTCCAGGTGGCCCATTGAGAAAGCAAAGGCTGTGTTCTCTAAAGCTCTGGGGGTGAGCTGCTGCTCAGAAGCCTAGTAACTATTCTAACCGACTTCCCCCGTGAGAGATACACGGACTGGAGGTGCTGGTTTTCTGCTTATCAGTGTGGCCTGTGCATCACTTACAAGGTGTTTTAGGTAGTTTGGTCAGCATGTTTCAGCTAGTCAGGTTTTACCCTACAGGTCTTTATTTCTGGAATGGCCTGAAGGACTTTCAGAACCCTGGATGACCTCCAATTCAGGATGAGTTCTAGAGGCTAAATGGAAATCTAGACATCTCAGAAAGCCTGTGCTGGGGGAGGGGAGGTTCAAACAGAGGAGATGAGGGGGAATGCCAGGGAAGGATATTGCTCTACATGTCACAGTAACCCCAAAAAAAACTATGTCATATCCATGTCATAGACCAGAAAAGGGAGACACAGAGAATTACAAAAACTTGCCCCTTGTGGATACCAGAGTCAAGCTCACCCACCTGATATGGCTTCTAAGGTCACACTTAGTGCTTTGAATTTAACTTGACTTTCTTTTGCCCTAACAGAGCTCTTAATTCATCCTCCACCCATTCCCTGTCCCATGAATTTAACCAAATTTCTGTATTCATTCATTGATGAGCTATTTCATTTCTGCCCTCTTTCCTTTGACTCTGGTTCCACAGGAACAGAGACAATCACATTTGATTTATGAAGTTCTGTTTCTGGCACATGGTAGAAGTTTGATGAATGAATAAAGAATTAAGAGAGTGAGTGCTTCTGAGTTTTTGCATTTTTGTATAAATTATAAGGAGAAGGAAATGTAAGTGACATTTACAATTACCTTTTCAGGGTCAGGTGGCTGAGTATATTTTATCCCCATTTATTCTGTACTAGGAGATAGGAAAGTAATTTAAGTCTCATTCCCCCCACTTTTTTTAATGAATGAAGAAACAGAGGTTGAGTTAGCTGCCTAAAGACACACTGATAGTAGACCTGGGATTTAAATCCAGGATTGTTTGCCTGACTGCAGAATCCATATATTTTCTATCTATCTATCTATCTGTTGTAGATCTTGCTGGGTTGCACATGCTGATCTCAAACTCCTGCACTTGAGTGATCCTCCTGCATCAGCCTCCAAAATGCAGGGACTACTGCCATATGCCACAAGGCTCAGCAGAATCCATATCCTTGTTATATGCTAGGCCATCTGCTGAGTTGAAGTTCAACAGAATGTTGAAGTAGTGGCCAAGGGGAAGGTAGAATCTTTTTTTCCTAAGTGAAAAGTTTACAGTGAAAATTTGATAGTAGTTGAGTTACTCTGCAGCCCACCAACAAGACTGTTCAGGTGGATGAGATTAGACAGGAAGCACATGTATAATAATGAAGTACTGAGGCTGGAGAGAGTTCTTCCTTCTTTCTTTGGGGTCTTCCCTTAGGACGCTTTGAAGCTCTGGCCTTAAAGTAGGGACTGGGAACATGAGCAGAGTTTTAGCCACCAGCTACTTCCATTATAGGCTTGCTTGAGATGGAATTGCAGATTGTTTTGTTCTGCTATTTTAGATGCAAAAGGCATATTATACAAGCACCAGAAACAAAACAGTGGTGTCTGTTGGATTTGGGCAGGGAGAGTCTTGCTGCGGAACGTGTAGTGTTTTGTTAGAATCCGTGGTTTGTTTCCCAGTTTATCTTTGTAGAAGAATCTCTGCTGTGTTCTAATTGTTTACCAGTGCGCATATGGTTTGGCTTTCATAAAAAAACAACCTCTGTGTCCAGTTTGCAAGTGACACACTCTTCTGGTTCCCAGCCCTTCACTTAATGTGGTTGTGCTTCCATTTTTTTCCCTCAGTTCAGTCACCGCAGTAGTCCCCAGCTCTCTCTCAGTGTTGCCGGGTTTTACACTAATCACCTCCCTTGCCTCTGCCATGATTTCTGCTCTGCCTGGGATGACAGATAGTTAAGCAATCCCTCAGGCTGCTCTGGAGAAAGCTCGTGTCTTTTATGCATGCCTGTAGGTGGCATGTACAGACTGCAGTCTGAAAAGGGGCTGGACAGTAAAGCTTAATTCTTAGAAGTTATCAGTTAATTGCAAGGAACAGCTATTGATGCAACAAAGTGCCTCAATGTGAGGTCCAAAACCAAATCTTGTCATTCAAGAAAGAAAGACTTATTAAGCAAATATCTGTTTGTCTGCATACAGACACTGCCAGTTCTGCATCATGCTCTAAAGTATTGCAAACTGTAATTTTCACAACATTTTTTTTTTTTTTGTATTTAGCTTCAGATATTTTCTTTTTCATGGGAAAACTAGTTTATTTGTGTATAAATTAATGGCTTGCCAGTTTTGGATATAGAAACACAACTCAAATGTGTATTGGTTATGACAAGGCAGAAGTAACAAAATAATGAAAATCAAGAGGCTGCATATCCAAGAGGTAAGAGAAGGACTTCTAGAACCAGTAGACTTAGGCTGAGATTCTGGCTTTCCCACCTATATGATGTATGAACTTGAGCAAGTTACTTGACCTATTTGTACTTCTTTTTCAAAGTGTTAAGTGCTATGTGCTAGCAGTGATTGTATACTAGTACAATTATCTGACAATGGGCTTTCGTACTTTTATTGTTTATAGACAGGAAGCTGTGGAAAGAACACTGGGCTTTCAAAAGCCACAGGTTCCCTCATAACTTGGTGGCCCTGTACTGCCTGTGATCCTACTATCTCTGAACCTGCATGTCTGTCTCTAATGAGTGACAGGTACAGTTGGCCTAGACAAAAGCCAAGTCATCTTTATCCCACTGGTGCACTAACAACACCCTTATCTGCATGATGGTGAAAAATTAGGCCAGTTTAAGGCAATGTGCAGTGTAATGAAAAGTGGGTAGAAAGACCATAAGTGCCCTTCAGACTAATTCCCACAGTTCTTATTTCTCACTTCTTGATGAGTGAGTCCAATCTGCTGAGGCTGTTTGGGCCAGCGGAGAATGAAATGTTCTTGGCTTCAAATGGGAAAAGAGAGAAATCAGCTACTTTGAAAAAACATTTTGGCAACTCCTTTAAAAGTGAAACACCAGAGTTACCATATGACCTGGAATTTCACCCCTGGATTTACACACAACAGGGTTTAAAACATATGTCAACAACAACAACAACAAAAAAAAAAAACATGAGCATGAATGTTCATGACAGCCAAAAACTGAACAACTCAAAGGTCCAACAGATGAATAAATAAAAACGTCTACCCATTCAGAGGAACACCATTTGGCTATAAAAAGGAATGGAGTACTGAGAAAGACAGCAACATGGATTAAATTGGAAGACATCGTGCTTAGTGATAGAGCCAGATACAAAAGAATCATATATGATTACATTTAAACTGAAATGTCTAGAAGCAGTCGATAAATACAGACAGAAAGTAGAAGGTGGTTGCCAGGGGAAGGCGTGGGAGTATAGAGGGGCTGTTAATAGGTCTGGGCTTTCCTTCTGGGTGACAAAGACATGCTGGAGTTGTGGTGATGATTATACAATGTTGTGAATATACTACAAAAACCACTGAACACTATGCCTGTCTGAATGATATCTCAATAAACAAAAGAAATCTCTGAAGTGAGAAGACACTCTAGGACAGTGGTATCCAACCTTTTTGGCACCAGTGACCAGTTTTATGAAAGACAGTTTTCCCTCCTGGGCGCAGGGACTCATGCCTGTAATCCTAGCACTCTGGGAGGCTGAGGCCGGTGGACTGCCCTGAGATCACGGGTTCCAGACTAGCCTGAACAAGAACAAGACCCCGTCTCTAAAAATAGTTGGGTGTTGTGGCAGGTGCCTGTAGTTCGAGGCAGGGGCAGGAGGCTGAGGAAGGAGGATTACTTGAGCCCAGGATTCTGAGGTTGCTGTGAGTTATGATGCCATAGCACTTTACAGAGGGCAAGAAAGTGAGATTCTGTCTAAAAGAAACAGTTTGCCCATGAGAAATTCCCAGCGGGAGGGAGGTATCTGACAGGAGGCAGAGCTCAGGCAATGATGAAAGGATAGGGAGTGGCTGTCAATACAGATGACGCTTTGCTCTTTTGCTCACTGCTTGTCTCCTACCATGTGGCCCAGTTCCTAAGAGGCTAGGGGCCAGTACCAGTTCACAGCCCAGAAGTTGTGTACTGCAGCTCTAGGAATTTATAGCTAAGCAATAGCATTAAGATTTGTGTTTAGAGATTCCCATGTTTACTTTGAACCTTGGGTAGACCTGTTTCATTTTGAGCATGTTATAATATTTATAAATGGGTACTTTTTACAAAATGTAAAATCATGAATCTTATACAAATATAAAATGAACACATATCAAGGGCTTTATTTAATTCATCAATTAACAAAGGAACTAGAAAGATGTTACAAGTTTAAAGGAGAATTGAAAAAATTAGAACTATATGGGCAATAAGTATTATGAAATGAATTTCAAATAAATGTAAAAATGGTCTGCCCTCAGGGTAATAGTCAATTACATTTCACAAGACACAATTCCTTTGCATTTCTATGGACAAGCATCATTTACATTGTTATCAGTTTTTTTTCCAATTTACAACATTGCAAAGTGGCTCAAAGTCAATAAAAAGCAGAGAAAACCACAGAAAGGTGTGCTAAAGAGGACATTTAGCAACCAAACTATTTGCCCATCTCAAAATTCAAAAATTTTCCTGGCTTATCTGGGACATCGTAAGTACTTTGATGGTTGAATAATAGAAGATGAATGCTATTGTTTTTATCATGATTATCCTGAATATTACTTTGGGAGCTTGACAGAGGCTGCATAGAACATCTCCTTCTGCCACATGTTACATGCCTGAAATAATGAGTCTATTCCATCACTCAGTACTATGGTAGTAAAAATAGCACTAAAGCTGGACCAGGTGAATACGTTTCTTTTTCTCTGTTCAAACTACCTTTTGAAACTTGCAGCCTATAGGTTATTTGAAATGTGATATATTTTCCCATCGAGATCCAAAAAGCACCTCTTTTTTCATAGTGGACAGTGCAAGATTCATCAACTTCTTTCTTACCACAGAAGTAATATTAAAACATAATGCAAAATGCAAGAGACTTGGCAACTTAATTAATGTGTCAAGCTAATGTCTAGATATCTGTTTTAATTTTGTATTACCTTTGACTCCATCAGACATGTACTTTATTATACTCAGGGATTATCTTTGACTATGTCAGATGTGCACTTTAGTGGATCATTTAGAGTGTTTTCTACTTTGTGCTCACTAGGAATTAGCATAATCTCATCAATGAAAGGGACTTTTATAATGCTCCGTGGAATATCTGGATAATCACAATACCTTTGGAATATCAGGGAAAATACTTGACATATTCTTAAGGCAAATATAAAAAGAAATGTTGCCATCCTTACTTATAAGTTTTTTGCCAATACAGATAAAAGAAAATAAAACAGGTTGACAACAGCGTACTAGTTTCCAGATTCTGCTTTATTTTCTCTATCACCTGGCTAAAATGCTATCACTAAATGAAGAACTGAAGGAGTCTCAATAAATCTAAAGAATATCTTCACACACCTAATTTTTGCACGACCAAATATTCTAGGTTAAAAAGGTATTGATTCATATTGACCAATTCTGCAATCTTTAAGGATTTCATGATAGTGCTAAACTCTGCAATCCCTTCTATAAACACAGAATTGCTTTTAGTATCTCTGTTCAGAGGGGCATTTTTTTGGGCTTTCATTTCTCTCTCCCTGCCATTTCTGGAGTCTGGGATATGATGCAGGAATTCTGTCAATTATATATATCTATATATGTGTGTGTGTGTGTAATCTCAATTATGTACCCTGTGTTTATAAAATAGAACATTAGATAATCACATAGTCCCAGAAATAAACAAAAAGACATACATCATTTGTGACTCTATTTAAAACCTTATTTTAATAAATTCTTATTTGCGAAACTTGGTAAATGTAGAATGTAAATGTTTTGGCACAGTAACTGAGATAACGCCAGAAAGGCCATGTTAACCACTGAGATAAAAATGTGTCAAATGGTTTATGAAGCGATTCTATGATGCCCCATGATCATTTCAATGTATACAGTTATGATTTAATAAAAAAAAATAAAATAAAATAAATTCTTCTTTATTGGACCACGGTGATTTTTCAGGATATCATGAATTAGCATCAGTATCTCAAAATTCCTAGAACTTTCAGTTTTCTCCTATCTCAGTGGAAAACCACTTTGATCACTTCTTTCATCTTCTAGAAAAATCCTGAGATATTCATGGTATATCACTTGGGCTGTGATGTAGAGTCTTTCCTCAAAAGAACCATAAACAGTCTGTGCACTGTGGTGTCTGAAACTGAGAATAGATTGTACACAGTATTCTGCCCATAAAAGCTAAAACTCATCTTGCCTAAATGTGACAAGTTATATCTTAGGTTGCAGTCAGTTTATTTCATTTCCATGATCAATCTTTCATTACTTATGCACATCATGGTTAATAAAACAGCAACAAATGTTTTATTTAAAATTAAACATTTTATTTTAAGACAATTGTAGATTCATTTATTAGTCAGGGTTCTACAGATATGGAGAATAAGGAGACATACACACATGCAGGAGAAGAGTCCAAGAACCAAGAATGCCAGTGTCGAAGGGGAGGAGAAGATGGATATCCCAGTTCAAGAAAGGAGCAAGTTTTCCCTTCTTCTGGCTTTTTGTTCTATTCAAGCCTTCAATAGATTGGATGGGGCCATAAGGTAAGGACCACTTTTAATCAGTTAACTGATTACTCATTTATTACAGAAAAACCCTCACAGATACACAAAGAATATGTTTTACCTGCTACGTGAGGATCATATAACCTACAAAAATTGAAAAATAAAATTAACTATAACAATTCACATGTATGTGTGGGAAACAATGCAGAGATTCCATTTACTCATATTCACTCAACCTTGACATCTGGCAAAATCCTAGTGAAATATCAGAATTAGGGCATCAGCACTGATACAGTAAATCACTAAGGATATGGACATGGTAAGAAAATACATAGCAGAGCTGAAGGAGTTGATAAAGGCATACAAGAAGCTTTGAAACACAATGGAGACTCTCTTAGACTGAATATGGAGAAGAAAGAATTTCAGAAATTGAAGACAAGAATTTTGAACTCTCATAAGCAGTCAAAGTGATACAAACAAACAGAACAAAAAACAAAATATTCCTTTAGTTATGGTATGATTCCAAAAAATGAAATATCTAATTTATAGGGATTCCTGAAGGAGAAGAGGATGATCCTAAAGGCACTGATGCTCTATGTCATGATACTATGGTGGAGATTTTCCAAAACATTTTTAGAGACACAGAAATTCAGATACTAGATAGTTTCAGAACCCCAGTATTACTCAGTCCTAACAAAGCAACTCCTAGAAACATTGTAATTAACATTTCTGAGATTAATATGAAACAGAAAATCCTGCAAGCAGCCAGGTGTAAGAAAAATCTTACCTAAAAAGGGAAAAAATCAGTATGACTGCAGACTCTTTATCTAAAACTTTTCAAACCAGAAGAGGATGGCCATTGAACTTCAAGTTTCTTAAAAAAAATTTTTTTTCAGCCCAGAATCCAATATCCTGCTAAACCGAGCTTAATTTGTGATGGAGAAATCAAATATTTTACTTACATACAAACATTGAGGAAATTTGCCATAACTGGACCAGCTCTACAAAAAGTACTCAGACCCATTCTTCATAATGACCAACAGGACAGTCCATCACCCAAGTGAGAACACACAGAAATTAATGTAAAAAGCTCAGTGTCCACAATGATGAAAGAGATAAAAATAAGCTCTGGACCTCTTAAAAATGAGATGACCAAAATCCCCCCATATCTATCAATTCTTTCAATAAATGTGAATGGGTTGAATTGTTCTCTAAAGAGGCAAAGCCTGGATGACTAGATAAAAAAGCTCTGACCCTATATCTATTGTATCCAAAAAACACACCTACCCTCAAAGGATAAAACAAGACTTAGGGTTAAAGGGTGGAAAACAATAATCCAGGAAAATAGAAATCAAAAAACTGGGGTTGTAATCTTATTTTCAGATACAACTGGATTCAAATCAACAAAAATAAGGAAAGACAAGAGTGGACACTACATACTTATCAAGGGAAGCATACAACATAAAGAGATTTTAGTAATTAATGTTTATGCACTATACCTGAACACTCCTTAGTTTATAAAGAAAATCCTAAATGATCTGAACAATATGATATCTTCCTTCACTATAATAGTTGGAGATTTTAATACTCTTTTGACAGTACTGGACAGAGCCTCTTAGCAAAAACTAAACAAAGAAATAATGGACTTAAACATGACTATAGAACAAATTAGCTTAACAGACATAACATTTCGTCATTTCATGAATTCATACCCAGCCCATGGATCATCCTCCAAAATTGATAATATCTTATGACACAAGTCTACTGTCAATGAATTTTAAGAAATTATTCCTTGTATCTTCTCATAACATCAATGGAAGTTGAAGTCAACAGCAACAGAAATCTCATACTCAAATAAAGTCATGGAAACTAAAAAAAACATGCTGAATGACTGCCGGGTCCAGGATGAGATTAAGAAGAAAATTATTTGATTTATTGAAAACAATGATAATGAAGCCACAAAATATCAAAACCTCTGTGTAACTTCAAAGGTAATCCAAAGAGGCAGATTATAGCATTAGATGCCTTCATCAATAAAACAGAGTGCGAGCAATTTGACAGGTTAATGGACTACTTCAAGCAAATGGTTAGGAAGAAAAGTCCAACCCCCAACACAAACCCAGCAAAAGAAAAGAAATAACCAAAATTCTAGCAGAAGTAAATGAAATTGAAAACAAAAGAATCATTCGGAAGATCAGGGAAACAACAAGTTGATTCTCTAAAATGATTAGTGAAATTGATAAACCCTTGGCCAAACTAACCAGAAACAAAAAAGTAAGATCTCGAATAACTTCCATCAGAAATGAAAAAGGGTAAAAACAGCAGATACTACAAAAATACAAAGGTCCTCAATGGATACTATAAAAAATTCTACATGCAGAAGTATGAAAGTGTAGAGAAAATGAAACTCTACCTGGAATCATACCACCTTTCTAAACTCAACCAGAAAGAATTAGAAATTTTCAATAGACCTATGTCAAGCACCAAAATAGCATTAACTATACAAAATCTTCCAAAAAATAAAAGCCCTGGACCAGATGGTTTCACACCAGAATTCAACCAAACCTCTATAGAGGAAATTTGTATAATCTATTACAAAGCAAGAAGGAAGAAATCCTTACCAGCACATTCTATGAAGCAAATATCACACTAATACTAAAACCAAGAAGAATCCAACAAAAAAAGATAACTATAGAACAATATTATTCATGCAAAAATATTCTATAGGATCTTGCCAAGCAGAACAAGAATATATTTAAAAAGTTATACATTACAATCAAGTAGGTTTTATCCCAGAAATATAAGGTTGTTTCAACATATTTAAACCATAAATGTAACTCACCATATAAATAAAATCAAAAGCAAAGACTATATGATTCTCTCAATTCATGCAAAAAGGCTTTTGGCAATATTCACCATCCTTTCTTGAGAAGGACACTTAAGAAAAAGGCATATATGGGACAATTCTTAAACTGATGGAAGCCATCTACAACAACCTCATAGCCAATATCACATAGGATGGAGTAAAAGTGAAAGCATTTCCACTCAGATGTGGAACTAGACAAGGATGTTCACTGTCACCAATGCGATTCAACATAGTGCTGGAAGTCCTAGCCAGGGTAATCAGGAAAGAGAAGGAGATCAAGGGTATTCAGGAGAACATGTCTTCACTATTATGGAATTGAAAATTAATACAATCTCTATGGAAAGAAGAATGGAGAATTCTCAAAAAACTAACAGTTGACCTTCCATGTGATCTTACAAATCCATTACTAGATATCTATCCAGAAGAACAAAAATCATCTTACCACAACAACATTTGAATGGATATGTTTATTCCAGCTCAATTCATAATTGCCAAGTCATGGAAGTAAACAAGATGTCCATCAACCTGTAACTGGATTAACAAACTCTGACATAAGTATAACATGAAGTATTATTCAGCCATAAGAAAAAATGGAGATTTCACATCTTTTATTTTTACCTGAATTGAATTGAAACGCATTCTTCTTAGCAAAGTAGCTCAAGGGGGGGGGGAAGTATCCAATGTACTCAATACTAATATGAAACCAATATATAAACAATTACACTTCCAGACAAATGATAAAACACAAATATAGTCTACTGAGAGGCAGGGGAAAAGAGTGGAGTGAGAGGGTGATTGGTGGAATCTCACCTAATCTGTACAATGTGAGAGTGTTTATTATGGCCCCTGGGTGAAGGGCTCAACTACATCTTGAACTTTACCTTGGAAGTGAAAAAAATTCAACATAAAAAATATGTACCCTTATATTATTTTGAAATTAAAAATTAGAATATTAGGGAAAAAATAACTTCAAGTAAAATGTTGAAAAGCAGCAGCAAAATGGCCATCCTTGCCTGATTAATCTTAATGAGAAGAGTTCAGTCTTTAACCCTAAACTACAATGTTAGCTAGGGGATTTTTTGAATCCTTTTAGCATGTCAAAAAAGTTTTGGGTTTTATTAATCGTAGATTTCTGAGTGTGATTTATGACAAAAAGGTGATACATTTTTTTCAAATACTTTTTTAATGCATTAATTGTAATTAATACTGACTCTCTTATCTATGAATATATTTTATTACATTAATTATGTTTGTACATTGAATGATCTTTGCACTCCCAGAATAAATCTCACTTAACCAAGATGAATGATGTTAATGTGCTGCTGGATTTACTTTGGTAGCATTTTGGTGATGATTTTGAAATCTACATTGCAGTACTGGTGTATAGTTTTCTTTTCTTGGGACATTTTTGTTATTGGGGCAATGCTTGCCTCAGAGACTGTTAGACAGTGTTTCTTACTCCTCTATATATTTTAGAAGAATTTGAGAAGTTTTGATATAATCCCTTTAAGCGATTGTTAGAATTCAGCTGTGAAGCCATCTGGTTCTGGACTTTTCTTAATTGGGCAGTTTTTAATTACTGGTTCAATTTACTTATATGTCTGCTCAAATTTTCTATTTCTTCTTAATTTAGTTTTAGATAATGTTTCCATAAATTTTCAACTTCATATGACTTAGTTAAATTTGTTGGCATCCAACTTTTCATAATATTCTCAGCTTTGTAATAATGGCTTTACTTTAACTTCTGGTGTTAGTAATTTGATTCTTTTCCTTTCTTTTTCAGTTTAGCTAAATGTTTGCCAATGTTGTTGATTATTTCAAAGAATCAACTTTAAGTTTAATAAATTCTCTTTTTTTAGTTCTATAATTCTTTTGTTGGAACTTCAACCCTTAATATACTCTTCCTTATGCTATTTTTGTTGTATATTGCTTTTACACCTATTTTTCTATTTCCTTAAGGTAGAAAGTTAGGTTGTTCACTTCATCTTAATTCTTTGTTAATACAATCATTTGAGTTTTAAATTTCATTCTGACAAATTTTTCTGAGAAAGTCTATATGTTTTGTTATGTTTTACTTCTATTTTTATTCTTATTTGAGTCAAAGTATTTCATAATTTCACTTGAAATTTTTCCTTTAACTCCTTGGTTGTGTGAAAGATTGTTGTTTTATTATCACATTGCAAATCTTTTGTTGTTTTTATTGTTGTTCTATATGACTTAAAAGACAAATATATAAAACAATAATTGAAACCTATGTTAATGGACACAAAATGTATAAAAATATAATTTATGACAATAACAACATCCAAGGAGTTAAAACTATAAAAGGGATGGGCGGCGTCTGTGGCTCAGTGAGTAGGGCGCCGGCCCCATATGCCGAGGGTGGCGGATTCAAACCCAGCCCCGGCTGAACTGCAACAAAAAAATAGCCGGGCGTTGTGGCAGGCTCCTGTAGTCCCAGCTGTTCAGGAGGCTGAGGCAAGAAAATCGCATCAGCCCAAGAGTTAGAGGTTGCTGTGAGCTGTGTGACCACGGCACTCTACCCGAGGGAGGTACAGTGAGACTCTGTCTCTACAAAAAAAAAAAAAAAAAAACTATGAAAGGGAATATCTGTTTACTGCTGAAATTAGTTCAGAGCTGATTCAAATTTGATTGTCATAAAGTTAAAATGTTAGCTACCATAGAATTAAAAAGAAATGTGCAATAACATTTGATATCTTTTATATTTACCTATATGTGTACCATTATACTTGTTTTTATTTCTTCATATGGCTTCAAGTGATCATTGAATGTCCTTTCATTTCAATCTGAAAGACTTTTTTAGTATGTATATGGGACAAGTCTACTAGAGATGAATATCCTTAATTGTTGTTTATTCAGGAAAGTCTTAATCTCTTCCTTGTTTCTGAATTACAATTTTGCCAGATATAAGAATCTTAGTTGTTCTTTTTTTTTTTTTTTTTGTCCAGCACTTTAAACATTTCATCCCACTGACTTCTGACCTTCATGGATTCTTTTAAAGAATTAGCTACTTTGTTTTTGAAGATCCATTGCATTTAATTAGTATTCTCTCCTGCTGATTCTCTATCTTTGGATTTTGACAATTGTGATTATAATATTTCTTGATCTGGGTATCTTTGACTTTATACTGCTTGGAGTGTGTTGAGTTTCTTGCACGTCTTTCCAAATATTGGAAAATTTTAGTCATTCCTTTTCAAATATTTTTTTCTGCCCCTATATGTCTCTTCTCTTCCTCTGAGACTATCATTCTACATATATTGTTACACCTAATGGTGGACCGAAGGCTGCTGAGCCTCTGTGTATTGTTCTTCATTCTTGACACTTTTTGTTGTCAGACTAGACGATGGCAATTAACGTGCCACCAAGTTTGTACATTCTTTTTGGTAATTCAAATCTTCTGTTGATCCACTCGATGGGAATTTTTATTTCAGTCATTGAACTTCCTAGCTTCAGAATTTCTAACTTGGTTCATTTTTATAATTTCTGTCTTTTGGTTGGTTTTTTTTTTTTTTTCTATTTGATGAGACATTGCTTTTCTAGTTTCATTTTGTCCTTTATCTATGGCTTTGTTAACTCTCTGAGTATATTTTTTTATTATTGTGTCTGTTCAGGCTGTTATAACAAAATAGTCTATATTGGGTGGCTTATAAACAGCAGAAATGTATTTTTCACAGTTCTGGAAGTTGTGATATCCAAATTAAGATGTTGCGAGATTCAGTGTCTGATGAGGATTCATTTTCTGATTTATAAAATAGTACCTTATGTAACCCCACATGGTGGAGGAGAGAAGGTGGCCCTCTCAGGCCTCTTTTATGAGGGCACTAACCCCATTCCTTGGGCTCCATTTTCATAACCTAATCATCTTCTAATACCCCTAATATTACCGCATTGCAAATTTGCTGATTAGATTTCAGCATGTGAGTTTGGGGAGTACAGGAACATTCAGACTATATTAAGTGTGTGTGTGTGTGTGTGTGTGTGTTATTTTTCTTCATATTCAATGCCTATCTTTCTTCCCTGGTAGCTTCTATTAATTTATTTTATTCTCTATGAATGCATCAGACTTTCTTGCTTCTGTATAGGCTTTGGACCTTTTGAGTCTGGTAATGTAAACATTCTGGATAACAGATTCTCCATTCCCTCAGGAGTTTGTGTTGGTGTTTATTATATGTTGTATTTTGGTTAGCGTCCTTCTAAACTGTCTTGCAAAGTCTATATTTTGTCATATATGACCACTGAAATCTATACTTTGGATCAACAGTCACTTAATGTTTTGAAACATTTTCCTCACCTAGATCCAAGACAAGAAAAGAAAAATACAATACTCCCCCCAATCTTTGAATATTGGCACTGTTTCAGAGCAATTCTCTGCTGCTTATTCAGAGCACTATACCTTTGTCTTAGCCTTTACTTGTGGCTTGCAGGAGGAAAGCCAACCAAAAGTACAGCTGGACTACTGCTCTGGCCTTTCTGAGTATGCTTTCAGCCCATAGCATTAATGTGATTTTTGGTATTCCCTGATAAAAATGGCAGCTTTTACAATTCCTTTTATTCCTGATGGATCTCCTTTACTAAATTTTTCTTCTTGGGATTTTTTTTTTTAATTCAGGTGAATATGAGGATACATACAATTAGGTTACATTGTGTGAAATATCGGGGCATATGACTCACTTCCTGGGGAAGGAGACTTTCCCTTATTTTCTCAGGAGTTTTGTCTTAACTATCATTTGCCCTAATGTTATCTCTTACTCCTTTAACCCCAGCTGCTACAGCAGTACTCCAGAAGCCCCCATGAAAGACACCCAGCTTTGTGGTGAATATTTCAAGTTAGATGAAACAAAAGTAAGCCCTTGAACCATTCCTTAAGAGAGCCTCCAGATAGGTGGAAATGCACAACCATAATTCTTTAAGAATATGATCGGATATGCTGACTCTGGCACTCACAACTTGTACCAGGCATGCAGGCTGCTGTATTCAGAGCTGTTGCCCATCTGATGAGGCAAGCATTTAAAAAATAAATAAATAAAAATAAAATAAATAAAAAAATAAAAACCGAAAAAAAATAAAATAAATAAAAATAAAAAAGCCACAGAGCTCTAATTACTGTGCATCAGCTCCTTCCTTACTTTATCATTCTGCTGGTGGTTGTCATATTCTGACTGGATTCCAGTGTCAGAAAAAGTTTATTCTGAGAATTTTTGCTCACTTATTAGTTGTTTTGGTGGAGAGACAGCAAAAAAGTTTCTTGTAGTGCCATTTTTAGTGATATCAATCCAATTCTCACTTTTATATTCATATTTCTGCACAGTATTGTGAATATTCTGAGCCTCAGAAAAATTATTATTTCTTTTGTTTTTGCCATAATACCATAACAACCCCATTTTCACTTTTTGAATTATAATTCACTTGTTCACTGTATACTATCCACTCTGGGAAGTAAAATAGAAGATCATTACAATGGAAATCATAGTTTTGCCTTAGCTGGCAAGAAATAATGGTAATAGGCATCATATATGCAGAGTCTATAATTCAAAATAAGATAAAGCAAAATTAAAATGATCTTGGTGACTTCATCAGCAAAACATAATTCAAAAATTGCATTATAGTGTGCAATTAGCCTACGTAGATTCAGGCATACCTTGTACTTGGTTCTTGAACATTTTGTGAACTGACATAAAATTTCCCTGAGGTAAGTTTATATTAGAAAATGTATTGAGAATTAATAAAAAATTTTCAGTGGAGTGTTACATTTCCGTATGCAGAAATTATATGTTCTAAAAACCTATTTAACTTGCAATGTTGGTACCTCTGATAGAGTAAGAAAATAAAAGATAATTGACACATGAGGCTTGTTTAACATTTATTTATTTGCCCTTCTAATCATCTTTATTATTAATTATTTTGTAACATTAGGCCTTACATGGATACTAAACATTCATGAATTCAGAGACTATAAAAACAATTAATTTATTTCAATACTTTTGTAAGATGTTAAACTGTATAGTAACTTCCATAATTAGAAATCAAAACAAACAAAACAAATCAAAATAAAAATTTATTCTATATTCTTATTTTCTTTTTGTAGGAAAGTAATTAACATTACCAGTGTTACCAAGGATGAACATTTTTAGTAGTTTAAATCTCTGCAAATAGTGTAATACTGAAGTTATAATGTCTTATTGGCCTGTTACCTTCAATTAAAAATAAATGCTTTAATATTTTTGAGACTAGAATAGTTATTTACAGCAAATTTTACAGATAATTTTATTGCTAAAATATGATAAATTTATTCCACTAACTCACATGCTTGGTAATGTTAACCTCATGAGGTATTTTCTTTCTGAATAAGGAAAATAAAAATAATTAAACAGTGTATATTGATCTGGTTCCCTTTCTCTTGATGTTAAATAAAAAGATCATCACCTCATGATCTTGATTATCAAGATGTAATGACATACTAATTCAACACACTACATTTTACTCTTATGTTTCTCTGAAGTGTTATATTCATTTCCTTTCATATTCGTTAACATAACATATATTTCAGTGTATCTAAAGGATGACTAGAATTGATTTCCTCCCTTCCTTCTCTTCTCCCTTTTTTTAATCTTTATTTTTCCTGTGTTTCCTTCTCTCTGTCTCTTTTTCTCTCTTTCTCACTTCTTTTTTAATTTGATGTTGCAGCAGCTTGTAGACATGGAATTTTGAGAACTTCTTTCCTAAAAATAAATTCTATCTTATAAAATTGATAGCCATTAATGATATTTCAGTACACACTTGGGTAAAAAAAAAAAAAAAAAACCACTACAATCATTTTAACATGCTCATTAAGGTCTATAGCTAATTAAAAATTGTTAAATTATACTGTGTTGAAATTTATTTTTTCAATAATATACATGTATTTATGATCAAGTTTCATTCAGACCTTTTGTCATATAATCAGGTTATTTAAAAAATAACCTAATCCTAAGTATCACAAGAATGGAAAAACAAATACCGCATGTACTCAGTACTAAACTGGAATTAGTTAATCAATACCTATGTGCTTATATGGAAGCAAAGTTCAACACAATTGAAATAGATAAGATGGGGGGGAGGAGATGGATAAATTCCAACCCAACAGAACATTGCACATTTGAGGGGCACATGTATAACTTTGACTTAAAATATACAAAAGCAAACTATGTAAACAAATCATCTGTACTCCCATAAAAAATATGAAACTAAAAACAAACAAAAAACCTCAACCATGAAAAGTGAGGAGAATTAATAATAGTAGAAGAATAAGGAGAAAACCGACATTATTCAATAACAAAGGTAGAATTTCAATTTAAATAGAAAACCAAAAATATCCTGAGGACCATATAAGAACAGCAAGTCCTGGTTTATAAATTAAAGTGAGTTGATCATCTGTCACTGAGCAGAGCTGAGGCCATTCTGATCACATCACCCTTACCAAGCTTACTAGGGACATCCAATAAAGGAATTCTATTTCTTATGAACTCTCCTAAGACTTTGGATGTTTGCAAGTGCAATGTTTTTTTGTTTGTTTGTTTGTTTTTTTAATATTGCCAGTTTCCTTCCCTTAATTCTTCCACTTTATTTCAGGATACTATGCATACTCTTCTCTTTCAGCCTATCTTCAGAGATAGCTTATATATACTATTGTTCAGTTCGTTTCAAACTGATCTTACATGGTGCTCTGAAGCATGTCATACACCATAGAATTGATCTCACATTTCTGCCATCACCCAAATTAACCTTTGGTTGAGGTATTTCGTCCCCTTCAACCTTTACTCGGAGTTATGTAAAGTTACCTTCTTATTGGTAAGTAAAATATTTTTGATTTTTTTTAAACAGTGCCACAATTTCTGTCATTGGTTTATTTATAAATATTTTAAGTGTATTTATATTTATTAAGACACACTTGACAATAATTGCATATATTTATGGTGTGCAATGTGATGCCCTCATGTATATATTGTGTGAAATGGTTAAATCAAGCTAATTAACATATCCATAACCCGACAAGTGTATAGTTTTTTGTGGTGAAAACAAATATGATCTACTCTTGGCAATTTTTTTTGTTTGTTTCTTTTGTTTTTGCAGTTTTTTGGCTGGGGCCAGGTTTGAACCTGCCACCTCTGGTATATGGGGCTGGCACCCTACTCCTTGAGCCACAGGCATTACCCTACTCTTGACAATTTTTAAGTATGTGAAACATTATTATTAACTTGGTCACCTTGCTGTATGACACACCTCTGGAACTGTTTCATTCTTGCTAACTGAAATTTTGTATCCTTTTTTTTTATTTATTATTTATTTATTTTTCTTTGTAGAGACAGAGTCTCACTTTATGGCCCTCGGTAGAGTGCCATGGCGTCACCCGGCTCACAGCAACCTCCAACTCCTGGGCTTAAGCAATTCTCTTGCCTCAGCCTCCCGAGTAGCTGGGACTACAGGCGCCCGCCACAATGCCCAGCTATTCTCTTGATTGCAGTTCAGCCGGGGCCGGGTTTGAACCCGCCACCCTCGGTATATGGGACCGGCGCCCTACCAACTGAGCCACAGGCGCCGCCCCTGTATCCTTTTTTAAAATTTGAAATTCATATGAGGGTACAATTTTTCAGGGTATGTTGTTCTCAATTCCAAGGTAAAGTTCACATTGTGGAAGAGTTCTTCATCCAGGGTCCTGCTGAACATCTTCACACTGTGCACGTTAGGTCAGATCCTGCCACTGTCCTCCCTGCTTCCCCCAATCCTCCCTCTGCTTCCTCGTCCCTCCCTCTTGCTAGACCATTTTTGTGTTTTGTGTGGGCATGTAATTGTTTATATATTGGCTTCATATTAGTATCGAGTACATTTTTTTTCTTTTCCAGTCTTGAGATAACATTACTAAAAAGAATGTTTTTCAACTTCATCCAGGTAAACATAAAAAATGTAACATCTCCATCTTTTCTCATAGCTAAATAGTATTCCTTGGTATACACTTGCTATAGTTTGTTAAACCAGTCATGGGTTGATGGGCATTTGGGTTACTTCCATGACTTCGCAAATATGAATTGAATTGCAATAACCATTCTGGTGAAAATGCTCTTTTTTTTTTTTTTTGTAGAGACAGAGTCTCACTTTATGGCCCTTGGTAGGGTGCCATGGCATCACACAGCTCACAGCAACCTCCAAATCCTGGGCGTAAGCAATTCTCTTGCCTCAGCCTCCCGAGTAGCTGGGACTACGCCACAGCTGGCACCCGCCACAACGTTGTGGCTGGCACCCGCCACAACGCCCAGCTATTTTTTGGTTGCAGTTCAGCCGGGGCCGGGTTTGAACCCGCCACCCTTGGTATATGGGGCCGGCGCCTTACCGACTGAGCCACAGGCGCCGCCCGGTGAAAATGGTGAAAATGTTCTTGTGGTAAAATGATTTTTTTCTTCTGGTTAGATACTTGGTAATGGGATGATGGGATTAAATGGAAGATCAACTTTCACTTCTTTGAGGATTCTTCATCCTTTTCCTATAAAGGTTGTATTAATTTGTAATTCAACCATCAGTGTAGAAGTGTTCTCTTCTCTCTACACCCACACCAGCATCTGCAGATTTGGATGCTCTGATGTGGGCTAATCTTACTGCACTTAGGTGATATATCAAAGTGGCTTTGATTTGCATTTCTCTGATGATTAAAGATGAGCATTTTTTCTTGTGTTTGTTGGCCATTCATCTGTCATCTTCAGATAAGTTTCTGTTCAAGTATCTTGCCCACTTATAAATGTGGTTGTTTGCTTTTCTTTTATTGATTAATTTGAGTTCTCTATAGATTCTAGTTATTAGACCTTTGTCTGATTCAAAACATGCAAAAATCTTCTCCCATTTCAAAGGCTGTCTGTTTGATTTGGTTATGGTTCCCTTACCCCTACAGGATCTTTTCAGCTTGATCAAAGTGCAGTTATTTATTTTTGGTATTGTTGCGATTGTCCAGGGATTCTTCCTCATAAAATCTTTTCCCAATATTTTCAAGCTTTTCCCCAACACTCTCTTCTAGAATTTTTATTATGAAATTTTGTATCCTTTGACCAATATTTTTCTATATACCTTCAACTCTAGATCCTGGTAAATGCCATTCTATTCTTTGTTTCTATGACTTAGCCTTTTTTAGATTCCACATGTAAGTAAGTTCCTGTAGTAACTGTCTTTCTATGCCTGAATTATTTCACATAGCATAATGTCCTCCAGGTGCATCCATGCTTTTGCTAAAGACAGAATGTTTCCCTTTTTAAGGATGAATAAATATCTTCTTTTTAGTAATATGTAAAATGATGTCTCATGAAAACAATCCTAGAAATACTGGAACATATAATTTTCTGTTAAGTAAACACTTTAGATCATGAGAGAATAGGAAAAGCTTTTGGAGATAAACAAAGTGAGGTTAAAAAAAATGATGGGTTGATATTAGTGTCATTCCTGTCATGGAGACTTCTGCTACTATCAAGAAACAAGAGTCTGGGATAGCACCTAAAACAGCAGTCGGATTGCCATAGAGGAAATTAAAAACGTACACTGCCTAAGATGGAGGATCTTGAATGTTGAATTATCAGTGAAATAATGAGATTAAAACAAAAATCACCAGAAAAATCAGACTAAGAGACCTGTCTGTCTTGTTTGAGGTCTAGGTAGAAAATAAATATGCAATTGAGGAGTACTCCTATAACTTTTGGGAAGTTAAGTTTGTATTACTTTCAGAATCTAGTCAATTACACCGTGGGAGTATAACAAAAAGTTTTCCTAGATTGATAACACCCTAGGAAATCTAGTAGAAATAAATTAACCACCTCTGCAAGCTCTCAAAAACGAGTCCCACAGAAGAAAACTGTGCCTGTCACAAAGACTTTCAAAATCCAATATTATAAGTTTTATAGTTTCTGTTTCTCAGTAAAATAAAATAAATAAACTACTAGATGATATATCTTGTGAAATAAACTTGAAAAGCTGAATATAATACAAAAAGGGGATGTGGAATGAAGAGCTGCAGAGCAATCTAGTGGGGAGAATAGGCTTGCCTGGGGGGCAGAGCAGAAGCCGTGACAGTAAGTTCCTATTTCTGCTGGATGGTTTGCACAGCTAAGAAGCAGCACACGTGGAAAAGCCCAGATTCTGGCCTGGGAACCAGTAATCAAAAGGCAAAATAGTTTATACATAGCAAGGATGGTTGTGATGGACTTAACTACAATGTTGGAAAGACACACCAGCCACACTGAGGAACTGAGTGGGGATTCGGCCAGTGGCTGGTTTGCCCACGGCAAGCCAAAATCAACCACTGGAAGGGGGAGTGAATAAATTTTCGGATGTGTCAACTCTTGGATTTCAAGCCATATTGACATAAGGACAGCAGAGTTGAGCTGACCCCACGGAGCTCTGCTCAGATTAAATATTTGTGTCCGGAAGTAAATGTTTTATACCACTGACTTAGGGTGTTATTTTTTTTTAATACAAGAGGAAAATGAAATATCTGACAAAATAGACTTTGGAGAAAATAGTCTCTGGATCTACATAATTCAAAGTACATAATTTCACCAGATAATTCAAAAGTAATATAATTTCAAATGAGTCATATAACATACATTTGAAACATGAAAATCATGATAGAATGAAAATATAATATGTCCAGATTAAAAATAGTAAGAGATGTTTAACACATAATCTCTGTTAGTTGATTGATCTAATAGATGTTTTTAAAAATGTTGGGAATAGAAAAGACTTGATCAACACATTTAGTAAAATTCGTAAAATTATGCAAATTTTAACTTTAAGTTCAAAGATTATATAACGTATATATACATATATAATGATATAGATACATATCTTTGATCCTTAATGTACAAAATATTGACAAAAAAGATCATGTGCAAGACTGTAAAGTTACTCTTCCGTAGTTTTAATAAATTACATAATTTAATGAATTATTAATTACTTACAAAATAGATTTTAGCAACTTCCATTCTTCTAATAATTTATAAACAAAAGAATCACAATGTAATGCCCATGAGTATAGCTAAGTATAACGGTGAAGATTGGAATACTTAGAACGAAGCAATAATGATAATGTCACATTATTTATTTGTGGGTAACAGGTCAATAGGTACTTAGAGGAAAACTTTAATGTCACATGCCAATTTATGATAAGACATTTCTGACATAAAAAGTTTAAAACCACCATATAACCAATTCTAATTATATAGAGGAAGGAAAATTAATAAAAAATGGCAAAAATGAAAAAAATAAAGAAATATTATAAACCAATCGTTAACATTCAATGTTATATCTTTAAAGAACACTAAAAAAAAAAAAAATTCAGTTTCCAAATAGACTGAATAAAGCATAGAGGAAAAAAATTCATTAATACTATATTTAAAATGAACAAGTGAATGTAACTGAAGTATAGAAACTTAAGAAGAAAAATAATGGAGATCTTTTCTCCATTAATTTGAAGTCTTTCAGAAAGTTAATGTTTTTAGGAAAATAAAGGCCAAGAAACAAAAATATATTCTAAATCCTTAAAGCATTTGAGTCAATGGATTTTAATTTAATCTACTCATCATTATACACCCAAAACAAAATCCAGATAATTTTAAATATATTCTATCAAATAAATAGGAAACTTGAAGTTATTTAATCTAATGACAAACAAAATAGTTTGTGTGTACATCGGTGAAAATATAACAAAAAAATAAAATTATACACAAAAATATAAAAATATTTTTATCGATTTTAACATTGCAGCAGTTGTTATTTTCCTTTAACTGGCCTTATGTTCAAAAATTCTACAACTGAACATTTTTTAACTCTTAAATAATTCTTCAAACTACATATAGCCTCCCTTGACCATTTGTAAACCGAATACATTTAAGATGCACAATGTCACAATCTTAATCTTTTAAATTCTAGTCATGTTATAATATCCTGGATTTCAGTTTCATTTTTTATTATTTATACAGTATAGTTTTATAAATAAACTACAGTATATAGTTTTATTATATATTTTTTATTATTTATACAGTATAGTTTTATAAATAAACTACAGTATATAGTTTTATATACTGTATAAATAACATTTATAAGCATATTTTAAAAGTTGAGACTTTTCTGCAATGTTCACTTATGTTCAATTTAGAGACAAACCAGTATTCTTTTCACACAGTAAAAGAATTCAATCTAACATCTTTAGGAAATGGAAAAATTATTACCAGCGGGAAGAGGTGCAAACAACTTTCAATGTGGTTCTTATCATGTGTATTGTTGCCATGATCCTTTTCCCAAGTGGGGAAAAAAAGAGACTTATATATTCTTAATGAATATTTGTTTTTGGAAATTCATGAAATCATTATAGCCACTCAGTATTAAAACACTATTTTAATTTTTTAATATTTTATTTTATTTCAGGACCACAGGAGGTTTTTTTTTGAAATAATAATAGGAAATATATTACCCTTCTTATATTTTTATGAATAGGAAAGAAACTACACCTTTGTGATGCTCACCTCTATTGGCAGTGTATGAAATAAGATATTCTCATAAATCAAATTGAATGACTGGCAGGGGACAAAATTGACCAGGAAAACTGCCATTGAGTCTCTGGGAAGAAAAGTTTACTAACACATTTCTCTATGCCATTTGATGACAAATATGATGATGGCCATTTTCAACACTGCTGGGATACAGTAGTCTTTTTTATTAGACTATGTCACAGTACATTGTAATTAATTTCTCTTTTGTCTTGTCCTTTGCGTGTGAAGTAACTGCCTTAGGAAACATTGGCTCTTTATGACTATGACTAGTACAGATCCATTTTCTCCTCATGCATAGAAGAGAACATGGACAGATGTCTGTACTATTCCTCTTCTGAATACTGTTGTCTAATCTGGCTCACAAAAATCATAAAACCTCTTAAAATCAAATTGAAAGAATTCCTCTTTGATTCAGGGGAGTAAATCATTATTTTCTAAATAAACAAAACAGCTCAGGGAATAAGCATATCAAGCATTCAAGACCTGCTAAACATGTCACTGTGGAGATAATTGGAAACATTCACACCAAGGACACATCTTTAGGCAATTTGGATGACTGTGAGTGCAAGTTTGCAAGTGGCCCAGTGGAATCCACTGTATAATAATTCTATGCATTAAACACAAGGGTTGTTTCATTCTTAAACCCCTGGAGATAATGATTTTGATTCCTCATGACTTGTTTTAGCGTAACTTTCTGTGGGAAAAAATGTGAATACGTTGAATTTATATTTTTCATATTTGCATTGTGTGTGTGTTTATATTTAATATAACATTTATACTTTGAAAACACAAATATATATATATATATAAAATATATAACAGGATATGTTTTCCAGGAATGAGATTTTCCTTAGAAAATGCCAGAAAGCTTTTCAAGTCAATTGAGATAAACTACATAACATACTTAAGACATTTTCAACTATCTGAGTTAATTAAATAATTTTCAGTTTCCTAGCTCATTTTCAATATTTGGTTTACTTTTGTGTCATTTTCAAAGATTCATTCCCTCACTTACATCCTGCAACATGTCATTTACTATTTTGGATATGATTGACCCAAATCATAAAGATTATCTTTTTAAAAAATTTGTAATTAATAGCACTTTCCAGTATATATCTCCTTTAGAGATTCAGAGTATATATCTCCTTTAGAAATTAGTACAAATATACCTAAAATATTTACAAGTACTCATCATGTAAGAAATCCAGTTTTAATTTCTGCAAGTTTCCTAAATCTGAGTATAGGAGTCTTTGGCACAGTACAATAGACTACATGTGTATGCAGCTATTCTATCATATAGCATTCTGCTCATCCACCTGAAAATTTGTCTTGAAATAAAAAATCTGTAAGTTTTCATATGCAAAAATTATTTCATGAAGAAATTATTTCATGAATTATTATTACTTTCAGATTATGGGTAATACATTCAAAAGAAGGCCTGGGAGACACAGTATAGTGTTTATTAGCAAATATCATTCAATATAAGAATAGTTACTCTAGACTTCTGATTTTCTTCAAGTTTATACTTGGAGGTTTCTCTGCTCCCACTGAGCAATGATGAATACTATATAATAGTGTGATTTAGAAAATGAAAATCAAAAATTCAAGTATGAAATTAAGTTGCCCATGTAGAGAATGCAGAGCACCTGGCACTTGCAGACACTGCTGGCGGCATCATGAAGGGTGCAGGTGCTGGGAACAATTACACTTTTTAAGTGTTTGAATTTTAAATTTACTTAGAAACATTCACTTATACATGTAACTCGGATTACTCCTTGAATCCAAATCAAAATTTGTTTGGGGAGTCGGGGGAATAACTGATTACATTTGTTACCTAAGACCAGAATTATGGAAAAATTCCAGAGGCAAAATAGCAAAGTTGGAATAAGAAGACAAAGAACCATAGCTGCATAAACAAAGTTCCCAAAATTGGGATGGTGCAGCCACTTTAAGCCTCGATCTGCATCCCAGCAGGGGGACTGACAGAAGCAATCCCAGAATCCTGAGAGAAGAAGAGTGATACTGAAGAAGAGGCAGAAATAAGGCTGGAAAATGGAGGTTCCTTTTCTTATTTTTATCTATTTCTCTCCAGGCATACTACACTCAACGTAGATCTGACTATTGCTGTGTCTATAATAGATACCACACATACTGTGGCCGGAGACTGTTACAGATACTTCATGAATATTCATTCATTCACTCCTTTAACAAATTCTGTGAGGTAGTCACAGAATAAACATGAAACAGAGCGAGATTGAATTTCTTGTCTCTTAGACCTACCTACTTACTTAACATTGTTTTTTTCTAATCTATGTAAAATCAAAAACTGTTGTAAATAAGAAAATTGTGTAAATTACAATAAGTAGTTGCTTTTTGGTGCCCAGCATGCAACATAAGGGATATAAGGTATTTACTTGTATGCAATGTCCAGCAGTTTGTGGAATTGATGGGCAGGAAAATATTCTGAATAATCATTTGCATGTGTTGGCTGATAAGAAGAACTTTGTTTGGATTAAAATTTTTTAAAAAGGTATTTTAAAATGTACTTAGGTGCTTAAGTTTTTATCTGTTTGCCTGTGTGTGTGTTTGCAGGATTCTGAGAAGAAATATAATGGAGACAAGACAGTGAAGAAGATGGTATTTCTGTCAGTTTTGATCTGAGATATTTTATGAGCCTCATCACAGAAGCTTGAGTTATCATTGAAGCTTGGGTTGATCTTGTGAATTTAAGGTGAGTCCATTCGGAACTAAAAGCACAAGGATTGTTGATTTGGATGCTGATGGCAAGATCTGAGAAGAGAACCATTCCTTTTCCTTGCCTTTCTCTGGAACACTGGGCCCAGTGGTCCTGTAGGAAAGCCGTGACTCTTAGTCAGTAGACGTGGGTAATTAGGTTCATCAGAGACCTAATTAAGACTGGGCTGTGGAAGCCAAACAGTTCACTTAGAGGGGAGAGAAATCTTCAATGAAAGATTAAGACTCACTGACATGACATTCCACAGACACATACCGAAATAATTGGGGTAAAATTCAGTAACAAAGTGCAGGATATGGCAAGATCATTTTAGGAACCAGATTTCTTTATTCAGTTAATGTTGTCTCTTACTCAGGATAAAGAAACAAGAGTCTCCATAGAGATTATAGCTGATTACATTCTGATTATAGCTCTAAGAATTTACAGTTGAAATAAGTCATACTAATGTTCATAGGATAAACTTCAAAGACTTGTTTAATAAGTAGAGCAGACACAAAATCACCATTATAAAATGCAATAAACAAAAGGATATAAAATCACAAGAAGAGTAATTCATAATGCTATAGAGAAGGCAGGAGGAGTTTTCAGGAGAGCAACACTAAGGTGGAACTTGAGAATGTGGAGAAGATAATTAGACCGAGACAATGGAGAGGGGCGTTCCTGGTGCAGGGAACTGCAGATGAAAGACAGCAGGAGTTGGAGGGGCAGTTACACATTCGGGAGATACTAATTCGGCTGGTGCACAAGTGCGGGGGGTAAGTGCAACGAGAGATGGAGAATTTGCTCAGAGATTGTCAAGGATCCTGAATACTAAGCTACATTCTTGTGAATTTTACCTTCCAAAACAAATTTATTCAGGTTGGTTTCTCTTAGCATTGCCGTGTTTCTTCCTCTTAAATCTGTTCACTTTCCAGTCTCCTCTTGAAAACCTTTCATATTACTTGAATATTGATCTCCTCAAATTTGTTCCATTATATTAATTCTGTCACACATAATTTATGTTTTATGGTTCTCATAACAAAGGTGCTTGCTTTTATCATCTCTGTAACATGTAATGTCATCATTCTAAACTGCTATTTAGATTGAGAGAAAATAACCATTGCATTCTACATAATAGGTACTTGATAAATATCTGTAAAGTGAAGCAGTGCCTACGAATTCCAATGTCACAGTCATCCAAGCAATTTTGCGGAGAAGCACAAATTAAAATGCCTGTCTCATGATACTCACGTTCAGTGCCTTTAAACGCAGCCTGTTTCTTTCTTTTGTCTTTTTCTCTAGTGCTTTTCCTTCTGTTTGCTTCCCTGGTTAGCTATTGACAGCTGCTGCCTACAGGTGTACTTACTGTGGAGCCAATGAAGCTTCAGTTCACAAGGGACGTTGGTCCCTTTCAAGGCACAGAGAGGCGTTCCAGGAATGTGCCTTTTGTAAGTTCTGTAAGACTTAGGTAATTGCCATCCACTAAGGACTGTTTCTTCACATTCTGACTTTCATTCTGTCACACTTTCTCTGATTCTATAAGGCATTACAAAAGCGACTGCTGATGTGGGTCAGCAGTTCGAATTAGTTTGTTTAGTTTGAATTTTGTAGCACATATTTAAATGACTCACGGTATCTTCTATTTTAGTTAGGTTATTGCTAAACATTCATGAAAGGGAATGCTCCCACAGACACTCTGAGCAACCACTGCTCTAACTCCTTGGATGGTGTGAAGAGAAGGCTCAGGTTAGGAGATGGTACGGAATGATGAGCAGGTCCCACAAGGCCCAGCACCAGAAGCAGGCGTGGAGTTGGTGCTATCAATTATGCAAAGGTATATAAGGTGAATCACTTTGCAAGAAAACTTGAAAGGCAGAAAAATCTTCATACATGTGTAAACCTCCGTCTAATAAGTGATTCTGTAATTGAACATCAATGCATAAACTTACATATTACCAGAACATTTCTTGAGGTGTTTGTTTTTCCTTCATTAAAATCATGAAGAATACCTTATTAAAATACCAACCCCTCACCAGCATTTCCAAGGTGGTAATTCACCCTTCCATTAATCACAAAACCTGTAATAATCAAATAAAGGCCATGTGATTATAATGTATTCCACTTTGAGCCTCAGCTATACTAGGGAAGATGGAGATCTATGGAGTTTGCCCTAATGTAGAAAACTTTGAAAAATACGTGTCATTTCATCTATCTTTGTGAAAATTGAAGCTCTATGTTCACTAACCTAAAATCATTCTTTTCTATACTTTTTAAGTACAACACAGGCAAAACCCTGATAAAGTTACTATACTCAACTAGAACTGTCAGTGAATATTCGTCAGCACCCAGCTTCCCGCACGTCCTGTATTGACACTCTTCTCTCCCTACCGTAACATACTTCCTCCCTTGAGAGGTACTACATATTTTTTAGTTATTATTTAAAATAAATTATTTCTTCATTCATTCAAATATAGTGTGTTATAAATATGTGAAAAGCCTTGTACAAAGTTCTAAACAGAAACGGAAATAATCTACAAAGATAAAAGGTGACCTTTCAAATAAACTGTAACATAAAATAACAATTAAATAGGAGACATCATAAATGTAAAAACAAACTCATTTGAAAACATAAAAAAATTGAAAATATGAATTTATTTTTGACCGAATTGTGGGGAAACGTATTCGTTTCTGCAGTATTTCCTGAAAAACCTGCCCACAGTTGTTTTATACAAGTAGGTATAAAAGTGTAGTGTAGTAAAAAGGTGAGCCAGTAATTTAATTGTTTATTATCACTATCAAGTATTGTGCCCTATACATGACTTCATATGCTGTATTTCTATCCCACTGGTAGTATAGTAAATTTGTTTACATCAGCATCAGCACAAACATATGAATAATATTTTGTGCTAGGATAATTTCAAGACAGCTACAATGTCACTTCAGTGACAGAGATTTTTCAGCTCCATTCTAATCTTCTGAGATTACCATCATGCATGTGGTCTGTGGTTGACTGCACCATTGTTACGCAGCACAGAACTATTGTGTATGTGCATATAGACACACAGGCATACATATGCAATATACGCACATGTGTATGCCATGTAATTACAGACAGCACTAATTGATGTTAGTCTACCGGAAGTACACTTTCCTAATCCCTATTTACATCTTTATTAACCTTAGTAAAAGAATTATGTAGTTTTCTTATATTTTATTTTTATCTTCAAGCTGGATTGAAATTTGATTTTCCTGTTCTAGTTTGTGCAGAGTAATGTTTGTAGGCCATCTGAAATGAAGCCTTCATATTCTGTCCCCTCAGAAGTTCAAACAATATTTTCCTTTTGCAGGATGCTCATTTTAATAAGTGTAAAACTGGGAACTCTTTGATGAGACTGTAAATTATATATCACTGAATTGCTATATAAAGGACAAACTGTCACTTTGTCTTCCTTGATTTTATATGCTGTCTCACTCCACCTGTTTTCCCTCCCTACTGACCATCCAGTTTCATACTCATGATACCTGCAGTTCATTATATATTACTTTGAAAATTATCATAGCTTTTATTCTAGATTTCATGATTGTTCAGAAAAATAAAATGGTATACAAAAGACAGATATGACTCATTTGCATATATGGTACCCTTGCGTGCAGGTTAATATCTTGAATAAATACGCTACTAAAATAAAGCCAAATTATTGCCTAACATTATTGCCTCTTAAGACATTGATCCTTAATGAAAATATTTTTTATTGCTATAGTTGAATCTAATGGTATTATTATTTTGTGATAAAACAGAGAATACATTCAGTTTTGAGTTTGATGAAGAAATTAATGACTCAACAATTCCAATTTCTCCACACAGTTACATGATGGACAGAAAAAGCGAATTAAACTTAATATTTGATTATAGGCCAATACTGCACATTTCCTCCCTGGAAGCTATTTGATTATCTTGGTTAGAATCTTGGTTTTATTTGTGTGTCTACTCCTCACATTTCATCTCAAAGCAAATAAACTAACACGCACACTGTCTTTTTTTTTTTAAACAAACACATAGATGAGACTAAGATGATCTAGAACAGACTATTATTAATATATGTCATCACAGAAGCCTATGCAGTTTCAGAATCTATCTTTCAAATATCTATTGGTGGAGCTTTTTGACATGAAGCTGAGCAGTCAGAGAAACTAAGCAAGACTGTGCCACCTATAATAATTAATTTCATCATGATGTTGTTTAGGTTATATTGTGTTCTGAAACATTTAGAAGATGACAATAGGATTAAAGAATCTTAGGCTTGAACTTTTAAAGCCTCAGCTGGGCATGGTCTCTGAAAGGAGGTAGAGAGTTAAGAGAAACCTATCAGAAAGAACCCCTGTTTGTATTCTGCCTTCTCTTAAGAGCATGAAGATGGCTTTCCACCAGCAGTCAGGAGTCTAGAAGACAATACCACACAAGCCCCATAAGACCAAGCCCCGGCCAAACTGCAACCAAAAAATAGCCGGGCGTTGTGGCGGGCGCCTGTGGTCCCAGCTACTCGGGAGGCTGAGGCAAGAGAATCGCTTAAGCCCAGGATTTGGAGGTTGCTATGAGCTGTGTGAGGCCACGGCACTCTACCGAGGGCCATAAAGTGAGACTCTGTCTCTACAAAAAAAAAAAAAAAAAAAAAAAGAAAGAGAGTGAATGTGACGTAAAGTTAGTCTCGTGCTACAGAGACGTGCCGCGTACTGAAATTCAGTTTCTGTGTCACTGCTTTCCTTTGAACACAAGCATCAGAGTAACTGAGCTGGGGATGAAGCTCATGGATGATGAAGAAAGGGGACAGCGAGTGCATGGAGAAATTTCTCTTAGAGGAATTGAACAATAGAAGGAATGTAGAAAGTGTGGAAAGGGAGAGCTGTGCCATGTGCCGGAGTGTATTTATAGGAAGAAGTAACTCCTTTGGAAAATAAGAGCTTACATTTGTGAGCTGTTAGGCAATATCGAGTGAAGAGAAGAAGGAAAGACAAATGCAAGCACTAAAGGGCATATTAGAGTGGCCAAATTACAGAGGAGGCAAAGGCAATCAAGAAACTGGATACTGTTAAGAAAGAATGAACATTTAATAAGGATGGGGCCAGAACTAGAAGGACAAGGCCATGACAACCCACACGCTACCTGGGCCCAAGTGAATGTCTTTGAGCAAAGTATTAAATTTCTACTTCTTTTATATCTCTCAGGAATATCCTTAAAAACAGAAACTGTAACAATTTTTACACTACGTATGTTAGAAAAACAAAGACAGAATATCTTGAAAACCTAGGTCTGAAAGATTGAGGGACATGAAGAAGTAGTGTGGCCAGATAACATGAAGGCACAGTAGGAAGAAGGGAAGGTCCCCTGGGCTCTCCCCCTGCAAGAGTCATCTCCCATTGCAAAATGTCTTGTCTCCTGAGGGAAGAATAGCAACATAATTTACAATATGAGGGCTAGTATTCCTATGTGGATAAGATGGAATATGAGCAAGTTACCTAGAGATGTTTAATCTCACTGAAATTAAAGGGGTTGTCACCTTTTGCTGAGATCTGACTCAGCTGTCCCAAATAAGGTTTCATCTCGGGCTCCAGGCAGTAGATTGTAAACCTACTCATAAATGTAAACAATAAAAAAGCATTTGTAATAAGTATTCAGGTTTTCTGAATTGACATTTCTAGAGGTTTATTAATACACTTTGAATTTCACATGTCAAATATCAAAAATAGTTATTTCTTCCTAGTATATTAGGCAGAAAAATACCTGACATAGCATGTACTGTATTTCTTCATTATCAAGCTAATGCAGACTATAGTAGCAGGTTATTTGTATACTCCATTCTGCTCTTTACATTTATCAAGAATAGAAAGTGTAAAATTTTTCTTAAAATTTTAATCATTTTAATCCAAACTCCCCTCATTTCCACTCCATGTATGCTTATTTAGTAGAGTCTGGGTGAAGATGGAAAACAGTAGTTGCACACTTTCCATGTAACCAAGAAGCAGACATTCTCTCTTCTTGGTTCCCTTTGTCCCCCCCACCTGGATGTTCCATGAATGTTGCATCACACTGCTTGGTATTCCTGAGCACGCCAGGCCCCTTTACTCTTCCTCTTCCTAGTCAGTGCTTTCTCATTCTTCCCACAAGTACAACATTTGTTCAACATTGATCGAGATTAAAGGTCATCCCTGAAAAAACATTTCCACTTTATCCTGAGAGTCTTCCCCTTGTTCTTGCTCATACAACAGAGTGACATGTTGTGTTGGAAATGTTTGTTTAGGGTCCAATCTGTCCAATTAATTATGGTCCATTTTATGGCAAGAGCATCTTCCTGTACCCAGAATCTAGCACAGATCTTTGCACATTTGTGAGCACTTGAGAAACGAATGAATTTATTAAAATCAAATCAATTCTCCCCCCAAACAATGACTTTTTAGCTACAGCTATACTGTAATTTTTTTCCTACTCACATAAGCATTATGAGACTTTTAAGGAAGAATTTTCTGATCCTTTAGTTTAAGTAGACAAAGCATAAATAATGAGAGAAAACCTGTACAAATTGAAAAGCTCCACATCTTTGCTAGTTTAGTTAATCATGTAAACATTATTTACAACAAGCATTTTTCTGGCTTTAGATACCTAGTTGTGAACAAAATAAATCCTGACCTTAAGCATTTACTGAGGAGGGAAGAAAGGCCAGAGAGATGTAAATAGTAATTAAGAAATGGAAGCATAATAAAAGGTACAATCAGCAAATTACAATGAAGAGTCATGGTATGAGACCTATTTTGATTTAGTTTTTGAGTAAGTTCTCCTTGATAAGTTGATTTAAGTATCTCATGACTCTTCACCAGTCTCTTACTTTATATTTTGTAAACATTTATGCACACATGCGCATACATGCAGTTTTAAAACTATTACATATTGAGACGGTTTTTAAACTATTACATGTTTATCAAATAACCTCCTTAAAAATTATTCCCCTGCTGGCTTTTAAGCATATCTACTTACTTTCTTTAGTGAGAGAGCATTTCTTTTATTTCTTTTGATTCTTCCCCTGGCATATGGAAAGTGATACTTAGTCACTTAAATAATTTTATGTGGTTGTTTAAAATAATGAATGAAAATATTATGAAAAAAATCTGAAGCTAAGGATGTGACCAATTTGGAAACATGCTCTGGCTGCTTTTATCTGTGAATGGAGCAAACTGCACACCCTGCACATGCCCCTTCTCCTCTGCTTTCTTAACGCTTTGGAGGGCTGGTGTTTTGCTCTATCTGAGGTCAAACTGTTGCTAAAAAGTTGATGACCAGAGTTCCAGTGGTAGAAAGGTTCATTCAAAAGCAATATTACAGAGTAGGCCAAACTTAGATCAGACTGGAAAAGAGGATGCTGGGAGAAGTGAAGTCAGTACTTAAATGGAAAGGAAGGAGTATAGTGCTTGAAGCATGAGATAAAAATCTTTCTGTCAAGAGAACCAAGAAACAGAAGAGATTCTCAATTCCAGATCTTCCATTTCTATTCTTAGCTACGAATGGTCTGCATTTGACAAGCCTGGATAGTTAAGAATTGTAAGTGTGTGTGTGTGTGTGTGTGTGTTAGGAGGGCAGGAAAGGTCATTTAAATAAGTGCATAAAAGGGAAATGAATTGGCTACCCCCAGAAGAGCTGTGTATAACCAGTTGGAAGTTGCCCTTAGCCAGGGCTGTGGTGGACACAGCTGCTCTTATCCTGTGATTCACAGTCACCGCTGACATTTTGGAATAGGGAATAACTACAGTCCCTGCTGAGATGTCACTGTTCAATCTGCAGAACTCCTAAATTTCGTTCTCCCTGCTCAGAGAAGAAATCTAAAACAAAATACACCTGGAGTGACTTTTGTCCTGCAGACTGGTTGTTTGCGCTGCCTCTGCTTGAGAACACGCAAAGAGCTTTTCAGTTCTTCTTAGTTGAAGAAGATCTCTGCTACCAAAATCCCATGTTTTTATAATCTGGTAGTGTCTTGGTAGGCAAATTGAACTCTGAATTAGCATCTTCCATGCTGTACATTTTGAGAGTGAAATTACATTACCTATACTTCTTTATGACAAAGACGCATTTGTGAAAGTAAAAATAATCTATTTCTCTATGACAAATTTTATCTACAACATATTATTAATGTTTATTACATAATTGTAAATGAATTAAGAAAAGATTTAAGAATGTCTTATAAATTCCACTTGATAGAATTAATTATCCTATCTAGCCAAGTTTATAAATAAAGATTTTTCTATATACTGAGAAATGTGCCCACCCAAATAAATCAGTAAAACCAACTGTTAGTCAGGGCCTGGCATTTAGTTCAAAATGGAAACAAGATAGGCTTGTCTTGGTTTATTCCTCCCAAAATGCATCATCTTGCAATTATTTTTCCACCTGTGTAAGTCAAGTTTGGGAACCTTACTTTGATAGTAATATTTCTCTCCTTTATAGGAACTGCCAATATTTATAACTTTATTCATTCTACAAATGGTACAGGAAGAATATTAAATGCTACTTTGATAGCTTCACAACAAATCCTGTATGAAATTTGGAGATAACGTCAACAGATTCTTTAGAGAAGGAAGATACATCAAGTATTCCTCACAATGACAGAATGAAAAAAAAAAGAAATGAAATCAGATAACATGCTCATTCTTCATTTGTTTCCCTTCCTACTACCTGTCCTTGTACCAATGCTGAGCTCATCTTTGTATTCACTTTATACAACTGTTGGCATATATATAAATGAATTATTGGTTGAACCATTTTAAGATAATTTGTCGTACAGGAAAAGAGTGCACTCTCTCAAAAAGGATCTCGAATTGATTAAATACATAAAGAAATCTTGGATATGTGCCATATCTTGTGTTTATTGCCTAATCCATAAGGTATTTTCTATATGTTACAAAGCCCCCAACTATTCTTTTGGGGGGTGTAAATATATAAACAAAAATATTCAACTACACCATGCAAGTTATTTTCTTTTATCCCCAAGCACCAATTTTTGTTAGATTCACATCTCATTGATTCTTTGACCGATATTTTTTGAGCATCTACAATGTGCCATGTGTAAAATCAGCTCAGCAAGGTGCAACAGAAGGGTGATTTCTTCTTCTCATGGAGCTTGTACATATCATGAATCTCTTACTCCACCCTCACAAAATTTCTTTAAAGTGCATGCTGTCATCATTCTTAGCTTATCTCATCTAGATCTTCCAAAAGATATGCTAAGTCATTTAAGTATAAAATAAGGGAGTTGGGATTTTCAGCTAGGGTCTGTATTTGGTTGATTGGTTGCTATTATAGACTGACTTGTGTCTCTCACCAAATTTTTATGTCGAAGTCTTAATGCCCAGCCCCTCAGAAAGTGGTGGTCTTAAGGAGATAGGGTCTTTAAAGACATAAATAAAATAAGGTCATTAGGGAAGTCTTTATTCAACATGACTGGTCTCCTTATAAGAAAAGAAAATTTAGAAACATACAGAGATAGAGGGAACATCATGTGAAGATGCAGGAAGAAGACAGCCAAGGAGAGACACCGCAGAAGAAATCAGCACTGCCAATAACTTGATCTCCAAATTTCCAGCATCCAGAATTATAACAGAGTACATTGGTGTTCTTTAAACCACCCAGTCTGTTGTACACACTAAGAACACAGTGGACAGAAAAACCATCTGTTCTTATGCTAAACTTTGAAACTTGTGGATGTGAACTTATGAAGAAAAAGATCTTTGTAGCTGTAATAAAATAAGAATATCATTACTACATCATCCTGGATTATTCACATGTGCCCTAAATCTATTATGTCCTTAAAAGAGGACACAGAGAGAGAAGGAGAAGTCCGTTGGGAGGCAGAGACAGAGACTGGGGTTATGCAGCTCTCAGACTCGGTGCCACCAAAAGGCTGGAAAAAGAAAGCAAGGATTCTCCCCTTAAGCCTTCAGGGGAAGTTTGGCCTTGATGATCCCTAGATTGGGATCCTGAACCGTGAAAGAATAATTTTCTCTTGTTATAAGCAACCCAGTTTGGGCTAATTTACTACAGCAGCATTAACAGAAGCCTGAAGTCTTCATCTGAAGAGTGTTTCCTACAGATTCTAAAGCCTGAGTTCTGCCTCACTGAGCTGCCTTTCAATCCATTGTACCAGACTCATTGAAATTCCTGGAGAAAAAAGCAGAATTGTCAAAAGTGATTGTTAGTTTCATAAATGCCCTCAAGTTGGCTGAATGATGATTCCTCTTTGAAAAATAATTTGTGAGCATTTTATTTCCTAATCTGCTGTGTTATTTTAATGAAATCTTGGTATTATAATTTCTCATACTGCCCCAAACCTCTAATTTATTCTGAACAAGAGATATGCCCGTTTTAACTTAAATTACATAAGAAGTGAATTTTAAAATACTATTTCCAGCTATGCAAACATTCCCTTCTTCAGTATTTACAATTCCCTCCACTGCTTTGCCATACCAACTCACATACTCTTTATGTCCTAGCACTGATATGATTATAAAAGAAAATATGTTAAATAGATCCTAAATCTAAAGAAGGCCCCCTAGAGAAGCAAAAGACATGGGATGAGAGAGGTGTGAGGAGGTACCCCCATAAAATTCTTTGATCATTTTTCACACTACTCTGGAGAGAGATAGGCGAGAAAGCAGTCCTGCTGATTATCTGGTTAATTCCTTCCATCATGAACATGAGAGCCCTTCTGTTCAGATATGTTTGTATGGCTCTGTGTGGAAGGGTAGCTGCTGGTACCCATTCCTTTTCTGAGAAGGAAAGCAAGACCTTAGGTATTAGAGGTTAGCAAGCAGATAGCAGGGCTCTGGTTGGACTAGTTGCTGACAGTTTGGTGGGAAAGTTCCATGTGATTCCAAGTGCAGGCAGCTTCATGGTCTTGTTTGCTGGAGTGATCCTTAACGACTCTGTCTCTGAAGGACTATGGTAGTCAAGATCTTGTCTTATGGAAATTAATAACTGTTAGGAGAAACAAGAAAAATTTATAGACAAGAAAAAATTGGCTGTAGTGCCTGCTTTACCACTAATTAACTTGGCAATCAAGGCTTATTTATTTTATTTTTTGAGCTTTAACCAACTTAATAAAACCATTTTGAAAGTTGTATATAAAGTCAAGAAGAATTTCTATACATATGCAATAAATCATATCATTATATTTTATCTTATAATCTAAAGACTTCATGAGAGAATAAACCACTGCCACTGTCCTAATCTCCTGGAGAAATCAACAGGTGGCAGGGGCTGGTCTAGCATTTTGTCACTTCAGGTTTTTAAAGAAATTAATACAAAGGTGGTGACAAAAGGTCTCCCAATTCCCACCATCTTTCTCCTAATAGCATCTGACACTTCTTGAGATTTTCTCTCGTAAGGAGAGGCACACATAATCAGGAGCAAACTGGCAGGACATAGTTTTGATTAATTGGCTACGGATTGCCAAAACAATTAATAGAAATGTCAGTCAGTGTACACAAAATCCAGGTATTTTTTCTTACCTACACGAGAAATGTTTTCACTTCAAAACTTGATAAATGATAACTTGGGAGGTTGATGGCCTTGAGGCAGGAAGTAGGTCCTACTGAGAGCTTCGGAGTGTAAGTCAGCATGGACAGAGGACAGAGCTGACAGACAGGAGTCAGGTCACCTTCCTCTGTGCTCACAAGCTTCAACAGGGATGCCAACCAGGACGGCAGAACTGTCAGCCAGCATCAGCTGCATGTGCAGGCCAGTAAAATTTCCTCCTATGCTTATCAACCCCTCACCCCAGAGTTTTTGATATAGTGAGACTCTAAGTCCTCCATGACTTAGTAGATTAATATGGCTCTCTGAGTATTAACTGTGGGTTCATTTCATATGCTAAGACATGGTCTAGAAAGACCAACTTGAGGGAAATAAATACATATAAAATTGAGATGATTGAAAACTAAAGTCCACTTTAATCTTTCACATTTGCTGCTGATGAAATGAGATTCTGAGATTCAGAGAAATCAAATGGCAGCGCTGTGACAAGAATGCAATGATTACTGGGTTCAGTGTATGCAGACTCACTGAACAGTTGGCTCACTGCCACTCTTACACCACTGAAGTAACTGACTAGTTCCCGGAATAGAATTCCTTCACACCTAAAGGCATTATTAATGACCATGTCCAGAACCTTGGAAACTTTTCTACAAATTGACATATTTCAAATTCGAAAATGTAAGACAACAATCTTTGATAGTCCCAACAGGTAAACAACTAAGCCAGCATGAAATAATTTATGCTTAAATATAAGCTTTTTTGATGTTATATTTACCTCTTCATATTTGAAACCTTGGAACATGTTTTCAGTGGAAATGTAAAACTGTTTACTTTTGAAAATACATTAGCAAGAAAAGGAAGATTGAAGTCAAGACTACGAAAGTCATAAATGAAAATGTGCTTTTACTTTATTTTTATATTTTCAGTGTTCTAGGGTTCCTTGGTACCTTGTAGTTTTTATTTCTGTTGTTTTTAGTCACAAAGTGTTTTGGCCTCATTTAAATGATTTTCTGACTGACAGACGTATCCAGGGTTTGGAGAACACGGCACAGCACTGAGCATTGTGGGATTCAATGAGCAGGTCTTAAACCTATTGTAAAGAATATTTTTCTTTATCAACCTCTATTCTTCTGACTTCAAAATTTTTAAACAGATGTTTTAGACAGATTTTTTTCTGCTTTTCATGTTTTCATGGGGTTGTCCCTCACCTGCTTAATCACTTCTTTGCCCAATAAAGGAAAACAAAATGAATATAAAACACACATTCTGACTTCCCTTGTGAGAAGAAAGGTTCCTTTTAGATTTCTCTACCTTTGTTCACTTTTTCCCCCTTGAGACAGAGTCTCATTCTGTTGTCCTAGGCTACAGTGCAGTGGCATCAGCAACCGAAATTCCTGGTTTAAGGGATCCCCCTGCCTCAGCCTCCAAAGTAGCTAGGACTACAGGCAACTGCCCCAACACCCATCTAATTTTAATTCTGTTTTTAGTAAATGGGTCTCACTGCTGCTTAGGCTGATCTGGAACTCCTAAGGGCACATGATCCCCACTGCTCTGGATTCCAGAGTTCTAGGATTACAGGTGTGAGCCATGGCACCTGACCTGTCCACATTTCCTCTACAGGTAGAGAGTTAACGTGAAATTAATAAACATGAAATTAAATTCTGTGCATGCTAGGACTCCTGAGTATATGGATCACCTCCATGCTCCCAAAGTTTGGCATTTCCTCCATGTTTGCAATTTCCTGAATGATCGAGCTCTTTAACCAATGCCTTTCCTTTGTCTAGTCTGATGACCACATCATATTTCTGATTGAAACCAGAATGAAAAGGAAAAAATAGGGAATATCAATATAGAGATATTGAAAGCCCAATGTAAGAAGTTAATAGTGTTCATATGAAAAGAGCAAAGAAATGGAGCACTCAGAACAAAGGAAGCTACACATCATGTGTCTGTGGGTTTTTAGTTTGATTTCACATAAAAATCACTTTTCTATGAATATCTGGCACACTGGCAAGGCAGGTTTTGCAGAACATGTTCTCTCTCTCACTCTTTCTCTCTCTGTGTGTGTATACACACGTACATGCACACACACACATATATATGGGGTGCAAATATATATATATACACATGTGTATACAGTTTATAAGGTAATTTATACATATATAAATTTTATACATAAATAAAGACAGGCTGGAATGCTAAATGCAACCTTTTATGGATTCTTACGTTCCTAAAGTTGTATTCAATGTATGTTTTTTAATGAAGTATGTAAGTATATAAAATTTACATATTTTATTTTTATATCCTCAATGTTCCAGCGTTCTTTATAATATTATGAATTATATGGATGAAGTTTATACATATATAAGTAAACACGTTCTATATGAGCTTATGTACATATGTACCTTGATTACTTATGTATAAATATAAGTATATAAAAATATGTATATATACATGAGTGTGTATATGCCCACACATGCGCAAACACACACACACCCTCTGATGTAAGCACTGGAGCAGTTACTCTAAGGCCAGAAGTAGCCAAGTGTAATGAACTTGCAGTCAGTGGGGCTGCCTTAGACAAGGAAGTGGAGTAGTGAGACACAACACAGCATAGTACTGTTATCAACTTACATCCCTGGAAGAAAACTATTTCTCTGTGGGAGAGATGTCTGTGACATACTCTGCTCAGGGAGCCAAAAAATTCAAGTATATATGTTTAAGACTTATTTACTGCAAAGCCTTCCCACCACCAGGTTGGAAAGAAACAGTAATTTCAGAGAGGACTTGGACTATCTAAGTCAAAATAGCAGTGCCAGATGGATTCATTATAGAAATGCTCGCTGGGAATTCTTTAGAGTGTTAGAGAATTTAAATAGCAATTGAGGGTGAAGGTTATTGAAATTTAAATTATATATATCATAGAGTAGTACAATATCAACCTCATCCTCCTCCCGAAATCTTTTCTCCTCTGAACAGTCTGAAATGCGTAATATTACCGTTCCCGTAATCCTGTGTCTCTGAAATGTAAGTAGGCATTCTGCAATAAAGTACAGCGAGGTGAGAAGGGAAAGGTGAGGCAGAATCTGTCCAGTAATGAACACAACAGCAGTGCTCTCATTTTTCTGAACGAGCTCAGTATTTGCTATTATTCCAGGCACAGCAGTGATATTTCTATCTTTGGTGGTCTGCTTTCTGTGAGCTCACTCTTGAATCTGCATCTCCATCTTTATTATGATACCGTCATCCAATTAATAACTTTTTGCTTAAACTATCTACACAGGAATTAATTATTGGAAACTGATCCCTGATTAATGTATACAGGAAATTTGACTTCTTCACAATTTACAAGTCAAGGGAGAGGGAAAATCAGCTTATGTGTAGAGCACAGCTATCACAGTGAAGAGAGCATTCAAATAAATAACAAGAAATCAAATGAGGTATGGACACATTTACATAGGGAGTTTGCATATACAGACCAAATTCTTCAGTTTTCTGAATGGAATATTGTCCACAGCTATCTGGAGCATACAAGTATTTCTCCCAGCCTCACTTGGGCAAAGGCATTGAAATCCCCCTCATTCTGGGCTGGCACAGTGTGGTCTCTCCCTGGTATGCAACTCCTCAGTCTCCTTGACTTCAATGACACCTCCCCTCTCTCCATCAGATAGTTATGTCACAACCAGCTCTCATAACCTATCAAACACGTCAATTGAAATCCTAAAATTTCTCCCCCATATTTGTTTTTCACAATAGACTTTTAGATGAATTGAGCCTTTGACAACATTCTGGTTTAATTTTAGTTTTTTTTTTTTGTTTTTTTTTTTAATTTTTTTATTAAATCATAACTGTATACAATGATATGATTATGGGGCATCATACACTCACTTCATAAACCATTTGACACATTTTTTATCACAGTGGTTAACATAGCCTTTCCGGCATTATCTCAGTTACTGTGCCAAAACATTTACATTCTACATTTACCAAGTTTTGCAAATACCCCTGTAAGATGCACCACAGGTGTGATCCCACCGATTCCCCTCCCTCTACTCACAAACCCCCCTTTCCCACTTCCCCCTATTGTTAAGTTGTAGCTGGGTTATAGCTTTCATGTGAGAGTCCCAAATTAGTTTCATAGTAGGGCTGTGTACATTGGGTATTTTTTCTTCCATTCTTGGGATACTTTACTAAGAAGAATATGTTCCAGCTCCATCCATGTAAACATGAAAGAGGTAAAGTCTCCATCTTTCTTTAAGGCTGCATAGTATTCCATGGTATACATATACCACAATTTATTAATCCATTCGTGGATCGATGGGCACTTGGGCTTTTTCCATGACTTAGCTATTATGAATTGGGCTGCAATAAACATTCTGGTACAAATATCTTTGTTATGTTGTGATTTTTGGTCTTCTGGGTATATGCCCAGCAGAGGAATTACAGGATTGAATGGCAGATCTATTTTTAGATCTCTGAGTGTTCTCCATATATCTTTCCAAAAGGAATGTATTAATTTGCATTCCCACCAGCAGTGCAGAAGTGTTCCCTTTTCTCCGCATCCACGCCAACATCTCTGGTCTTGAGATTTTGTGATATAGGCTAGTCTCATTGGAGTTAGATGATATCTCAAAGTAGTTTTGATTTGCATTTCTCTGATGATTAAAGATGATGAGCATTTTTTCATATGTCTGAAGGCCGTGCGCCTGTCTTCTTCAGAGAAGTTTCTCTTCAAATCCCTTGCCCAGCCTGCGATAGGATCCTTTGTTTTTTTCTTGCTGATGCGTTTGAGTTCTCTGTGGATTCTGGTTATTAAACCTTTGTCAGAGTTATACCCTGCAAATATCTTCTCCCATTCTGAGGGCTGTCTGCTTGCTCTGCTTACTGTGTTCTTAACTGTGCAGAAGCTTTTTAGTTTGATCAAGTCCCAGTAGTGTATTTTTGAAGCTGCTTCAATTGCCCGGGGGGTTCTCCTCATGAAATACTCACCCAGACCAATTTCTTCAAGGGTTTTCCCTGCATTCTCCTCTAGTATTTTTATAGTTTCATGTCTTAAGTTTAAATCTTTAATCCAATGAGAGTCTATCTTAGTTAATGGTGAAAGGTGTGGGTCCAATTTCAGTCTTCTGCAGGTTGCCAGCCAGTTCACCCAGCACCATTTGTTAAATAGGGAATCTTTTCCCCACTGGATGTTTTTAATTGGCTTGTCAAAAATCAAATAGCGGTAAGTAGCTGGATTCATCTCTTGGTTCTCTATTCTGTTCCAGATATCTACTTCTCTGTTTTTGTGCCAATACCATGCTGTTTTGATCACTATCGATTTGTAGTAAAGTCTGAGGTCTGGTAGTGTGATTCCTCCTGTTTTGTTTTTATTTCTGAGTAATGTCTTGGCTATTCGAGGTTTTTTCTGATTCCATATAAAACGAAGTAATGTTTTTTCAAGATCTTTAAAATATGACAGTGGAGCTTTAATAGGGAGTGCGTTGAAATTATATATTGCTTTGGGTAGTATGGACATTTTGATAATGTTGATTCTTCCTAGCCATGAGCATGGTATGTTTTTCCATTTGTTAACATTTTCAGCTATTTCTTTTCTTAGAGTTTCATAGTTCTCTTTATAGAGATCTTTCACGTCTTTTGTTAGATAAATTCCCAAATATTTCATCTTCTTTGGCACTACTGTGAATGGGATAGAGTCCTTAACTGCTTTTTCAATTTGACTGTTGTTGGTGTATATAAAGGCTACCGATTTATGAATGTTGATTTTGTAACCTGAGACACTGCTGTAGTCCTTGATCACTTCTAGGAGTTTTGTAGTAGAGTCCATAGTGTTTTCCAGATACACAATCATATCATCTGCGAAGAGCGAGAGTTTGATCTCTTCTGACCCTATATGGATACCCTTGATCGCCTTTTCTTCCCTAATTGCGGTTGCTAAAACTTCCATTACAATGTTGAAAAGCAATGGAGACAATGGGCAGCCTTGTCTGGTTCCTGATCTGAGTGGAAATGATTCCAATTTAACTCCATTCAATATGATATTGGCTGTGGGTTTGCTGTAGATAGCCTCTATCAGTTTAAGAAAAGTCCCTTCTAGACCAATTTTCTTGAGTGTTCTGATCATGAAGGGATGCTGGATATTATCAAAAGCTTTTTCTGCATCAATTGAGAGAATCATATGGTCTTTGTTTTTTAATTTGTTTATGTGTTGAATTACATTTATAGATTTACGTATATTGAACCAGCCTTGAGACCCTGGGATAAAATCAACTTGGTCATGATGTATAATTTGTTTGATGTGTTGTTGGATTCTGTTTGTTAGGATCTTGTTGAATATTTTTGCATCTATATTCATTAGTGATATTGGTCTATAATTTTCTTTTCTTGTTGGGTCTTTTCCTGGTTTGGGGATCAGGGTGATATTTGCTTCATAGAACGTGTTGGGTAGTCTTCCTTCTTTTTCTACATTTTGGAACAGGTTGAGTAATATAGGTACTAATTCCTCTTTAAAGGTTTGGTAGAATTCTGACGTGAAACCATCTGGTCCCGGGCTTTTCTTTTTAGGGAGGTTTTGTATAGTTGATGCTATTTCTGAACTTGATATGGGTCTGTTCAACATTTCCACTTGATTCTGGTTAAGTCTTGGAAGGTGGCGTGCTTCCAAGTATCGGTCTATTTCCTTCAGATTTTCATATTTCTGAGAATAAAGTTTCTTGTAATATTCATTAAGGATTTTTTGGATTTCTGATGAGTCTGTGGTTATTTCGTCTTTGTTGTTTCTGATTGATGATATTAGAGATTTTACTCTTTTTTTCCTGATTAGGTTGGCCAGAGGTTTATCTATTTTATTAACCTTTTCAAAAAACGAGCTTTTTGATTTTTGATCTGTTGTATTATTCTTTTGTTTTCAAATTCATTTAATTCTGCTCTAATTTTGGTTATTTCTTTTCTTCTACTGGGTTTGGGGTTGGAATGTTCTTCCTTTTCCAGTTGCGTGAGATGTCCCATTAAGTTGTTAACTTCCTCTCTTTCCGTTCTCTTGAGGAAGGCTTGCAGTGCTATAAATTTCCCTCTTAGAACTGCCTTTGCAGTGTCCCAGAGGTTCTGATAGCTTGTGTCTTCATTGTCATTTTGTTCCAAAAAATTGGTGATTTCTTTCTTAATCTCATCTCTGACCCAGCTATCATTCAGCATAAGGTTATTTAACTTCCATGTTTTTGTATGGGTTTGCAGATTCCTGTTGTTACTCAATTCAAGTTTTATTCCATGATGGTCCGAGAAGATGCATGGAATAATTTCTATTCCTTTAAATTTACTGAGGTTAGACTTGTGATCTAAGATGTGATCAATTTTGGAGTAAGTTCCTTGGGCTGATGAGAAGTATGTGTATTCAGTTTTGTTGGGATGAAATGTTCTGTAGATGTCTACTAAATCTAAATATTGGATGGTTAGGTTTAAATCTAAGATTTCTTTGCTCAGCTTCTTTCTGGAGGATCAATCCAACACTGCCAAGGGAATGTTGAAATCTCCAACGATTATGGAGCTGGAGGAAATCAAGTTACTCATGTCTGTTAGAGTTTCTCTTATAAATTGAGGTGCATTCTGGTTGGGTGCATAGATATTAATAATTGAGATCTCGTCATATTGAGTATTACCCTTAACAAATATGAAGTGACCATTCTTGTCCTTCCTTACTTTTGATGGTTTAAAGCCTAGTGTATCTGCAAATAAAATTGCAACACCTGCTTTTTTCTGATTACCATTTGCCTGAAATATGGATGACCATCCTTTCACCCTGAGTCTGTATTTGTCTTTTAAGTTGAGATGTGACTCTTGTATGCAACAAGTATCTGGCTTCAGTTTTTGTATCCAGTCAGCTAACCTATGCCTCTTTAGAGGACAGTTTAAGCCATTCACATTGATGGAGAGTATTGATAAGTCTGGTGGAATTTTAGGTATCGAGTTTTTCAAAGGTCCAGTGGACATTTTCAATCCTTTCACCAGTGTGGAAGTTGGAGTTTGATCCGAAGTTTCTGAGTGAGTTTACTTTTGTGGTATAGGATTGGGTTGGTCATTGTGGAGGATAGGTCTGAGAACATCCTGAAGAGCTGGTTTACTTATGGCAAATTTTTTCAACATATGAATGTCATTGAAGTATTTAATTTCTCCATCATAGATGAAACTCAGTTTAGCTGGATACAAGATCCTGGGTTGAAAGTTTTTTTGCTTTAGGAGATTAAAAGTTGATGACCAGCCTCTTCTTGCTTGAAAAGTTTCAGCAGAGAGATCTGCAGTTATTCTAATATTCTTACCTTTGTATGTTATAGTTTTCTTTCGCCGGGCTGCTTTGAGAATCTTCTCTTTCATGTTAAATTTAGTGAAGCTAATAATGATATGTCTGGGAGATGGCTTATTGGGATTGAATCGTGCTGGGGTTCTGAAGCTGTCTGCTATCTGAATTTCAGATTCTCTAGGCATGTCTGGAAAATTTTCTTTCATAATTTCATGTAGAAGGGCCTCTGTGTACTTGGCAGCCACTTCATCATTCTCCGAAATTCCTATAACCCTTATGTTGTTTTTTTTTCGAATTATCTGAGAGTTCTCTGAGTGAGTGATCCGTTTTTGCTCTCCATTTCTCTTCCTCTTTGAGAGATTGGGAGCGTTCGAAGACTTTATCTTCAATGTCAGAAATCCTTTCTTCTGCTTGCTCCATTCTGTTACTGAGGGATTCTACTGTATTTTTCATATCTTTGAGGGCTGTAAGTTCTTGTTTCAGTGTGTCTAAGTCTTTGGTGGTTTTGTCTTTAAATTCGTTAAACTCTTGAGACAATTTTTGAATTTCTCCTCGAATTCCTAATTCCATTTTATTAATCTTGTCTGCAAACCAAATTCTGAATTCGACTTCTGACATCTCAGCCAGTTGTTTATGAATGGGATCTTCAATCACATCTGCCGTATCTTTTCTTGGGGGGGTTGATCTATTCTGGTTATTCATGTTACCAGAGTTTTTCCGCTGATTCCGCCCCATGGTTTACTCCCTTTGGTTTTTCCCCTGGGGTTTTATCGAGGGCCTGTACAGTGTTGTGGCCTGAGAAACTGGGGCCCTGTCTGGTGTGGTGGAGCAAAGTGGTTCTGTCTTGTTTTCAGCTGGTTTCTGTTCGATCCTATTGCAACTTCTACTCTGGCTTGAAGTCTCAGCTGTGTGGAAAAATCAGCAATTAAGTCACCCCGCCTGCCCACCTCTGGCCCCAGTTGGAAAAGGAGAATCAAACCTTCCTACAATTGCACACCCAGGGCACCGCCTGAAGAGTCCTCAGTCTATTAGCCCAGTTCAAAAGGTCCGAATCAACTGTCTCAATTGGCACTTGTCTCGGGTGGAAGGGTTCAAGAGGTCTCTGGGAACTGGATCACAGGGGCCTGGTGACTCCTCTGTCACAGCTCACCCCAGTGCAGCGTGGAGTCAGGAGGAGCCACCCAGCAAACAGAGCAGTCTGGGAAGGTTGACGTCTCCTTCCCCACTTTGCCCCTCCGTCGGACCCAGTCACTGGTATCTCTGCAGATGGCTAACCCAGTTGCCTGCAGTGAACAGACACTCCAGGGGTTTGCACCTGCCTGAATCGCAAGGAAGTCTGCCAGGCCCCCGCAGACTGCCGCTATCTAGCAGGAGGAGATGGGGCCTGACATCTTTGAGTGTTTGATGCAGGTGATGGGAAGGAGGTGTTCACTCAGGCTTAGCCCCGTCCCTGATGGATGCTGCTAACAGAACAGAACAGAACAGACAACTTTGTGAGGTTCTGTCTCTGTTCCTGTCGTCGCCTACAGGAGATGGGCTGTTTTAAGTTCAAACGTCTTTGCTGCTGGAGAATTGCGTCTGAACACCTCTCTGGGTCGGCCCCGCCCTGGAGGCTTCCGGGTTTGTGAGCCGTGTCACCGGTGGCCTCCTCTGGTTGCCCAGGAAGACAGGGGGTGTGGCCTCAGAATATCCAGAAGTGAGTGTTCTGCCGTTAAAGAGAAAACGGCTGTTGATCTACCTCCAGGGAACTGCTGCTCTGGTGTGGGCACTCAGGCGACCCTTTTCTCCTCTGTCCCGCGCCCCAGAGTCAGCACTGAGCGGCATTCTGGTTTAATTTTAGTTTTTTGTTTTTATTTTTCTTTTTTTAACCATTCCTCCTAAAATGTATAGGCTACTCTTCTTCCCTTTCCTCAACTTTCTCTTACTTTTTGGTGTGTATCAGATAATCAGCTGTTTTGACTGCTACATTTCCTGTAGGGAGGACATAATCTCTTTGTTCAGGAAAAACTGGCCAATGAAACATGGAAGGAGTATTCATTGCATCTTGACAATAATTTTATTAATCGACGATGTAGAACAATTAACTTTGAAACTCATCTGAGAAAATATTTTACGTATGTCATGGCCGAATATTACTATGGTCACCTTCAAAGTATTCCCTTTGTCGATTTTGTGACCATAGCGATAGTCTGCAATGAGTTATGTAGCACTTTTTCTAGGATGTGTTTGTCAACTTAATTTTCAGACCACGTATGATGACAGCTCTGAAGGGTGGACTAGGTGCTGGCATTGGTTCATTCAAATCACTCCAAGATGACCATAGTGATAATCAGCAATAATCAGCAATGATGTATATAGCACCTTTTCTAGGATGAGTTGCAAACTTAATTTTCCTGCCTTATCTGTGTGTATCTGACACTAAATACACTCCAATGATCCATTTTATTTTTTGCTAGTCAAGAAAAGTCTATCAGTATTCACTCCTAAGAGAACATCTGTCTTTCTAGCTCCTTAAGAAGATAAAAAATATTATATGTGACCTTCTTTTTCTAAGTGAAAGTCGATACCACATATTAACTCCTACCTAAAACTAATTTTACATCAGAGTGCACATTTTATTCTTACTAATCCTCCAGGATCATCTTTCACTAATTACCACTTACCAATATTCTTATGTGTATTTTCAATTATTTGAATTATATTGGGTTTTCCTCCCTTAATATATTTGAACAAGTATAAACTCTAAAAAAAAGAAAAAAGTGAGAAAAATGAAAGAATATTTGCTACTCTCAGCTTTCTAATAAGAAGATGGTCCTGGGGCGGCGCCTGTGGCTCACTGAGTAGGGCGCCGGCCCCATATGCCGAGGGTGGTGGGTTCAAACCCAGCCCCGGCCAAACTGCAACAACAACAACAACAACAACAACAACAAAAAAGAAGACAGTCCTGAAGGATTACTCTGTAAGTAGCCGACAGAGTGAATAAAAGAGCCCTGTCAGTGAGACTGCAAAGGTATTCAGGACTCCAGCAAGGGGGAGTTGAAATAGGAGCAAGAGTTGGACTGTGTGGAGAAGTGTGCATGGAAAAAAAAGAAAAAACAAGAGTAATTAAAAAAAAAAAGTACAGGACAGAGGCAGCCAGACAGTAGAATTACAGTGTCCAGAGGGACTTCATTTGATGCTATGTGGTTTAATATTTTGGAGGGAAAGAAAGTTAAAAAATTATTCAGAAATTCTGGTATTGTACTTGGGAGATAATTTCAGGACGCTTGAACACTCACATGAAGCCACAGTAATTATCTACATATATCTTTCCTATTGTAAATAATATTCTTTCAGCCTGGATATATGTTTTGGTAGACGTGAGTTTCAAATACATTATATTTAATATCAACACAAGGGGTTCTTACACAATAAAATTTACAGAGACTGGGTTGATAACATTTTAGAAACTACACTAATTCTAACAATAGTAAGAGAAATTACTATTCCGATTAAATAAATAACACATTTCTATAAAAATAAGTAACAAACATTTAGAAAATACAAGTGTCATAATTTAGATGAGGATAAGAATATGGATGACAGATGCCTCTTTTCTAAACCACTTGATTATTAGATAGTATACTTTTACATTAATTATCATAAAATTATTTAGGCAAAGCTGCTATATGCAGGTATCTGTTTTGTATCCCAATTTATCAATTATATTATTTATTAGTAAATCTATAAAACTCCAGAGTAGTAACAAGGCTGATCCTTAATAAAGTTTAATGTTCTAAAAAAAAAGTGGCATAATATATGTCATGAAACTGGAGCTAAAGTGAGTAAGCCATTTTAATTGAAAGAACAATTTGCATAGTCAAATAGTAATTATTCAACATGAAAATTAGGTCAGTAAGGTCAGCTGAAAGTGCTGACCTTAATATATATTGAAAAACCAAAGTAGCAGCTGACTAATTTAATAGCCCAAATACATGCGGCATATGTAAATTAACATTTTGTATCAATAATGTGTGACAGATTAGGTATTTGGGTGACTCTATTTCTTAGAAAGTATCCCATTTTAAATATTACATAGGATTTCCTTGAGAACTTCACTGTTACTAAAAAATAAATCCTGGTAACAGGCATTGTTACAAAATCACTTTGATGAGATGAGATCTTGTGGAAATAGAAGAGATGGGAAGTAAAGGTGCAAAATTTCCTCTTGTTTATGTCTTGCTACATCAAGTAATGAAAATTATATTCCCTTGAAAGAAAGGATTAATATAGCATCTGAAAACTGATATTATCACGAGACATTGCAAAGCCTTAAAACTCTTTTATTTACCTATTTTTCTTTGTATAAAGTGATATCAATGAGATTAAAATGATTACACACACCAGGATTGGGTAAGGTAGAAGATAGGTTAATGGAGGTTAGACAGCAAAACTCAGATTTAATTTTATGTAAGTAAACAAAGGTTTTCTTCTTCTAAAGCCCTTTTACTTTAGAATAATGAACACAGCCGCGGAGATGGGTTATGAATGAAAATGTAATCAGCCTGCATTTGAGTTCAGGATATAATTATCTTACTTGTATAAACATGTTATGATGGTCCAATGTAAACCAGGCTCTGGCTGGACAGGTAGTTTATCCAAAAGGAAATTTGGGATGATAATGTCATAACAATTATAACAATTTTTATGAGAACTGACTTCTTGTAAAGAAAAATTTTCTAGAATATTATTTGAACTTATGATTGAATTCAAACATGGCATTTTGTTAAATTATTGATAATGAAAATGTATGTTCAATCTAAATGGGCTGCCTATAGCCATCTGGAATGGTACACCAGTAGAGTGCGGCAGCATCAATAAAAAAGTAATCTTCCGCCTTATACCTGTCATGAGTAGTACTTGTTTCAAGTCAGAGATAGAAAGTATCTATTTTATGCAAAATTTTAAGCATACTTGAAAGAAATAAATTTCTAGAAATGGTAATGTTAAAATGATTATTAATTGCTAATTAAGAACGTCTTCACCCTTTCATAAGTTATTGAGCAACCACTTTAAATCAATCCATGAGCTAATAGAAAGATACATAAGGTTAGGTAAAAGATTTAAGATTCAATCTCAAGGAATATATATTGTATAGTTTAGACAACTAAATCACAAATGAAAAATGCTTCCCTGAGTTAAAAACATCTGTAACACTAACGTGACTATTTTCACATCAAATCCTTTATTTTGATCATCTTCATTGTCAAGTAACATTTCTGCCCAGGACATATAATAAAATTTTAACATAAATTATTAAAATTTATAATTGAAACAATATACATATTCATGTGGCACTCTGTGATACTTCAGTGTATGTATATATTTGTATAATGATTAGATCAGGATAATTACCATATCCATAACTTTAAACATTTACCCTTTGTTGCTTGTAACATTCAAAATCATCTCTCCTTGCGATCTGGAAATATATACTACTTTGTTATTAGTTATAATAACCCTACTATGTAATAAAAGTCAAGAATTTATATTTTTTCCTGTTTAACTGTAACTTTGTACACATTTACCAACCTCTCCTGGAACCTCCTTCGTCTTATTCTGCCCAGCCTCTGGTAATCACTGTTTTACTATCTACTTCCATGAATCGACTTCTTTGATTCCATATGTGGGCAAGATTATGTGGTGTCTGTCTTTCCAGGCACAGCTTATTTAATTATTATATTCTCCTTAGCATTTCATTCAGTTTTATGGCCAAATGTATTGTGTATGTGTTTGTATAAAAGCATTTTCTTTATCCATTTATCTGTAAATGGGAATTTAGACTGATTCTTCACGTTGGCTATTGTGAGTAGTGCTTCAATAAACATGGAAGTGCAGACCTCTCTTCAATGTACTGATCATTGCCTTACTTGAGTTACTAGTCATATGATACTTTTTAATTTTTTGAGAAAATATCCTGCTATTTTCTATAATGGTTGTACTAATTTAAAATCCATCAACAATATGTAAGAGTTTCCCTTCCTTTTTCTACATCCCAATCAGCAATTGTTACTTTTTGTGGTTTTGAAAATGGCCAGACGAGGTTGAATTGATATTTCATTGGGGTTTTGATTTGTATTTACCTGATGATTAGTCTAGTTGAGCATGTTTTAATAACTATTTGCTCTTTGTACGTCTCCTTTCAAAATCTATCTACCTTGTGTCTATTGCCCATTTTCTAAAAAGTTTTTTGTTCTTTTTGACTATTGTTCTTTTTGACCATTCTGCATATTAATCCTTTATTTGATGCTTATTTTGCTAATACTTTCTCTCATTTTTCAGGTGGTATTTTTATTATACCAATTGTTTTCTGTGATGTACAGAAAGGTTTTGATTTTGATGTAATCTCATTTGTCTATTTTTGCCATTATTGCATTATTACTTTTGTCTTCTTCTTTTTATTTTTTTACTTCTCATTAAAAAATTCTTGCCTAACCCAGTGACCTGATGTGTTTCCCCTATGTTATCTTCAGTAGTTTTGCAGTTTCAGGTCTTATATTTACGTCTTTATTTCATTAAGAATCATTTTTAGTATGTGGTGAAGAGACACCATATTTTTAGTATGTGGTGAAGAGGCATGGGTCCACGTGTTTTTAAATTTTTTTCCTATAATATCTAGTTTTCCCTGCCCCATTTATTGAAGAGAATGTTCTTTCCCCAATACGCTTTTTTGCGTATCGAAAATCAGATGGGTATAAATGCATGGATTTATTTCTAAATTCTCTATTCTGTTTAATTTATGCATGTTATTTATTTTTATGCCAGTACCAAAGTATTAGGGTGATTATACATTTATACTATACTTTGAAGTCATAGAGTGTGATATCTCCAGCTTCTTTGTTTTCCTCAAGATAGATTTGGCTATCTGGGATTTTTTATCTTTACATATTTTTTTTTCTATTTCTGTGAAGAATGCTATTGGTATTTTGATAGGGATTGCATTAGATCTTACGTTGTTCAGAATACTAACATAGATATCCTAGAAATATTAATTATTCTAATCCACGAACACAACTTTCCATATATTTGTGTTCTCTTCAATTTCTTTGATCAATGCTTTCTAGTTGCATTGCAGAGATCTTTCACCCCCCAGATATTTATTCCTAGGTGTTTATTAACTATTATAAATGGAATTTCTTTCTTGACTTCTTTGTTTTAAATAGTTTGCAATTGTTATATACAAAGGTACTGATTTTTCTATGTTGACTTTTGTTTCCTACAGTTTTATTATATTTATTTATTAGTTCTCAGTTTATTTTTGATGGAGTCTTCAGACTTTTCTGTATATATGATCATGTTGTCTACAATCAAGAACAATTTGTATTCTCATTTCCATATGCATGTCCTTCTTTTCTTTTGTCTGATTGCTATAGCTAGAATGTCTAGAACTCTGTCAAATAAAAGTGGTTAAAGTCCACATACTTGTCCTATTCCAGATCTTAGAGGAGGTTAAAGCAAGAAGATGATTTTAACCCTCTAAGCAAACATAAAGCCAAGGAAAAGGAAAAGACAGGGTAAAGAGAAACTGAACAATGAATAAAAATATGTGCCTTCAGGCCGGGCGTGGTGGCTCACACCTGTGGTCCCAGCGCTGTGGGAGGCCGAGGCGGGTGGACTGCCTGAGCTCAGAGGTTCGAGACCTGTATGAACAGCAGTGAGCCAGAGTAAGACCCCGTCTCTACTAACATCAAGAACATCGCCAGAGGAAAACAAAAAAGAGTACTTCAAACGAAGAATGAACAAGGAAGTTGAAATAAAATATATATATATATATATATATGTGCCTTCATAGAAGAAGCATATATTTTTCACACATCAGTAGGTTGAGCATAGTTCACAATAACTATTTGCACATTTTAAAATAGGTAGAAAATAATTAAAATTTCTCTAGTTGATAGAAAAGGCAAATATTGACGGTGATGAATATCTCAAGTACACTGATTTGATTTGTAAAAATTATGTGAATTCTTAAATTATAAATTCTGATGCCAAACTAGTACTATGTACTATTACATAACAATAAAAAAATTGGAAAACCAAAAGAGATGCACTAAAAATAATAGGAATTAAAGCATAGTACCAAAGAAAATTACGTAATCGCAAGGAAGATAATAAAGAGGAAATAAATGAAGAAAGAAGTTACAAAACAAATAGAAAACAAGCAACAGAATGGCAGCAGCAAGTCCTTGCCAATCAATCATAATATTGAATGGAAATGGACTAAATTCTCCAATTAAAAAATACATGCATAAACATTTATGTATGGCATACATAATAGATAATTATGTATTGTTGCTGCATAAATATAAAAAAAGACACATATGCTGCCTACAAGAAAGTCAGTTCATGTATAAAGACATGCATAGAATGAGTGTAAAGGAATGGGAAAAAATATTTTACAGAAATGGGCACTGAAAAAAGAACAGAAGTAGCTAGACTTACAAAGATAAAGCAGGCTTTTACTCAAAAGTGATTTTTAAAATTACAAATAAAATCAGTTTATAATAATAAGTGGTCAATAATCAACTATAAATACAGAGGCTGCACCAAAAATGTGTACACATTTTAAGGAAAGAAAAAACTGTCACATTTGACTTCTGCAAATATAAGAGGTGCTTTGTATGACTTGTATTAATCTTTTGTTATCAGTATATATTATTAGAATTTTAATACAGTTTCTTCCTTTCTTAAAATATGTATGCATGTATGCATTTTTTAGCACCTTCTGTATATATATGAACCCAACATTGGAGCAGTAATACGTAAAGAAAGTATTAACAGACTTATGGGGAAAGATCAGTTGCCAGACAATAATAGTAGTAGACTTCAACACCACAATTTCTTTTTTCTTTTTTTTTTTTTTATTGTTGGGGATTCATTGAGGGTACAATAAGCCAGTTACACTGATTGCAATTGTTAGGTAAAGTCCCTCTTGCAATCATGTCTTGCCCCCATAAAGTGTGACACACACTAAGGCCCCACCCTCCTCCCTCCATCCCTCTTTCTGCTTCCCCCCCATAACCTTAATTGTCATTAATTGTCCTCATATCAAGATTGAGTACATAGGATTCATGCTTCTCCATTTTTGTGATCCTTTACTAAGAATAATGTCTTCCACTTCCATCCAGGTTAATACGAAGGATGTAAAGTCTCCATTTCTTTTAATGGCTGAATAGTATTCCATGGTATACATATACCACAGCTTGTTAATCCATTCCTGGGTTGGTGGACATTTAGGCTGTTTCCACATTTTGGCGATTGTAAATTGAGCTGCAATAAACAGTCTAGTACAAGTGTCCTTATGATAAAAGGATTTTTTTCCTTCTCGGTAGATGCCCAGTAATGGGATTGCAGGATTGAATGGGAGATCTAGGTTGAGTGCTTTGAGGTTTTTCCATACTTCCTTCCAGAAAGGTTGTACTAGTTTGCAGTCCCACCAGCAGTGTAAAAGTGTTCCCTTCTCTCCACATCCACGCCAGCATCTGCAGTTTTGAGATTTTGTGATGTGGGCCATTCTCACTGGGGTTAGATGATATCTCAGGGATGTTTTGATTTGCATTTCTCTAATATATAGAGATGATGAACATTTTTTCATGTGTTTGTTAGCCATTCGTCTGTCATCTTTAGAGAAAGTTCTATTCATGTCTCTTGCCCATTGATATAAGGGATTGTTGGCTTTTTTCATGTGGATTAATTTGGGTTCTCTATAGATCCTGGTTATCAAGCTTTTGTCTGATTGAAAATATGCAAATATCCTTTCCCATTGTGTAGGTTGTCTCTTTGCTTTGGTTATTGTGTCCTTAGCTGTACAGAAGCTTTTCAGTTTAATGAAGTCCCATTTGTTTATTTTTGTTGTTGTTGCAATTGCCATGGCAGCCTTCTTCATGAAGTCTTCCCCCAGGCCAATATCTTCCAGTGTTTTTCCTATGCTTTCTTTGAGTATTTTTATTGTTTCATGCCTTAAATTTAAGTCCTTTATCCATCTTGAATCAATTTTTGTGAGTGGGGAAAGGTGTGGGTCCAGTTTCAGTCTTTACATGTAGACATCCAGTTCTCCCAACACCATTTATTGAATAGGGAGTCTTTCCACCAAGGTAAGTTCTTGTTTGGTTTATCAAAGATTAGGTGGTTGTAAGATGTTAGTTTCATTTCTTGGTGTTCAATTCGATTCCAAATGTCTATGTCTCTGTTTTTGTGCCAGTACCATGCTGTCTTGACCACTATGGCTTTGTAGTACAGACTAAAATCTGGTATGCTGATGCCCCCAGCTTTATTTTTGTTACAAAGAACTGCCTTAGCTATACGGGGTATTTTCCGGTTCCATACAAAACGCAGAATAATTTTTTCCAAATCTTGAAAGTACGATGTAGGTACTTTGATAGGAATGGCATTGAATAGGTAGATTGCTTTGGGAAGTATAGACATTTTAACAATGTTGATTCTTCCCATCCATGAGCGTGGTATGTTCTTCCATTTGTTAATATCCTCTGCTATTTCCTTTCTGAGGAGTTCATAGTTTTCTTTATAGAGGTCCTTCACCTCCTTCGTTAGGTATATTCCTAGGTATTTCATTTTCTTTGAAACTATGGTAAAGGGAGTTGTGTCCTTAATTAGCTTCTCATCTTGACTCTTATTTGTATACAAAGGCTACTGACTTGTGGACATTGATTTTATATCCTGAAACATTACTGTATTTTTTGATGACTTCTAGGAGTCTTGTGGTTGAGTCTTTGGGGTTCTCTAAGTATAAGATCATGTCATCAGCAAAGAGGGAGAGTTTGACCTCCTCTGCTCCCATTTGGATTCCCTTTATTTCCTTGTCTTGCCTAATTGTTTTGGCTAGAACTTGCAGCACTATGTTGAATAGTAAAGGTGACAGAGGACAACCTTGTCTGGTTCCAGTTCTAAGAGGAAAAGCTTTCAGTTTTACTCCATTCAGTAAAATATTAGCTGTGGGTTTGTCATAGATAGCTTCAATGAGTTTTAGAAATGTGCCACCTATGCGTATACTCTTCAGTGTTCTAATTAGAAAAGGATGCTGGATTTTATCAAATGCTTTTTCTGCATCTATTGAGAGGATCATATGATCTTTATTTTTGCCTCTGTTAATATGGTGGATAACGTTTATGGACTTGCATATGTTAAACCAGCCTTGCATCCCTGGGATGAAGCCTACTTGATCATGATGAATGACTTTTTTGATGATAAGCTGTAATCTATTGGCTAGGATTTTGTTGAGAATTTTTCCATCTATATTCATGAGTGAGATTGGTCTGAAATTCTCCTTTTTGTTTGGGTCTTTTCCTGGTTTTGGTATCAGGGTGATGTTTTCTTCATAGAATGTGTTGGGGAAGATTCCTTCTTCCTCAGTTTTTTGGAATAATTTCTGCAGTACGGGAATAAGCTTTTCCTTGAAGGTTTGATTGAATTCTGGAGTGAAACCATCTGGACCAGGGCATTTTTTAGTTGGAAGCTTTGTTATTGTTTCTTTGATCTCAGTGCTTGAAATTGGTCTGTTCAGGAGGTCTATTTCTTCCTGGCTAAGTCTAGGGAGAGGGTGTGATTCCAAATATTGATCCATTTCCTTCACATTGTCAAATTTCTGGGCATAGAGTTTCTGGTAGTAGTCAGAGATGATCTCTTGTATCTCTGTGGGATCAGTTGTTATTTCCCCTTTATCGTTTCTGATTGAGGTTACTAGAGATTTTACTTTTCTATTTCTAGTTAGTCTGGCCAATGGTTTATCTATTTTATTTATTTTTTCAAAAAACCAACTCCTTGTTTCATTAATTTTCTGAATGATTCTTTTGTTTTCAATTTCATTGATCTCTGATTTAATTTTGGATATTTCTTTTCTTCTACTGAGTTTAGGTTTAGATTGTTCTTCTTTTTCCAATTCCATAAGATCTCTTGTGAGATTGTTGATGTGCTCTCTTTCTGTTTTTCGAATGTAGGCATCTAAAGCGATGAATTTTCCTCTCAAAACTGCTTTTGCAGTATCCCACAGGTTTTGGTAGCTTGTGTCTTCATTGTTGTTATGCTCAAGGAAGTTAATGATTTCCTGTTTTATTTCTTCCTTCACCCATCTGTTATTCAACAGAAGATTGTTTAATTTCCATGCCTTTGGGTGGGGTTGAGCATTTTTGTTAGAGTTGAGTTCCACCTTTAGTGCCTTATGGTCTGAGAAGATACAAGGTAAAATTTCAATTCTTTTGATTCTGTTGATATTTGTTTTGTGTCCCAGGATATGATCAATTTTGGAGAATGTTCCATGGGGTGATGAGAAGAATGTATATTCTTTATCTTTGGGGTGGAGTATTCTATATGCGTCTATCAAGCATAGTTGTTCTAGGGTCTCATTTAAATCTCTTACATCTTTGTTTAATTTCTGTTTAGAGGATCTGTCCACCTCTGTAAGAGGTGTGTTAAAGTCCCCTGTTATGATGGTATTATCAGATATCATATTGCTCAGACTGAGTAAGGTCTGCTTCAAGAATCTGGGAGCATTTAAATTGGATGCATAAATATTTAGAATTGAAATGTCTTCTTGTTGTAGTTTTCCCTTGACCAATATAAAGTGACCATCTTTGTCTCTTTTGACTTTAGTTGCTTTAAATCCACATGTATCTGAAAATAATATTGCAGCTCCTCTTTTCTTCTGAATTCCATTTGCCTGAAAAATTGTCTTCCAACCCTTGACTCGGAGCTTTAATTTGTCTTTTGAAGCCAGGTGTGTTTCTTGCAGACAGCAAATGGATGGCTTGTGTTTTTTAATCCAGTCAGCCAATCTATGTCTCTTCAGTGGGGAATTCAAGCCATTAACATTTATGGAGATAATTGATAAGTGTGGTAGTATTCTATTCGTCTTATTTGGTGAGAGTCCATTGCTTAGTTTTATCTTTTGCATCAGTGTGGAGGTTAGGTTCTGTCCTTCAATTTCTGAGTTCTTACTTTGCTTCTGATCCATTGTGGTGGTCAGTGTGCAGAACAGGTTGAAGTATTTCCTGTAGAGCTGGTCTTGTTGTGGCGAATTTCCTTAATGTTTGTATATCCGTAAATGATTTGATTTCTCCGTCAATTTTTAAGCTTAGCTTAGCAGGGTACAGAATTCTGTGCTGAAAATTGTTCTGTTTAAGTAGATTAAAGGTAGATGACCATTGTCTTCTTGCTTGGAAAGTTTCATTAGAGAAGTCTGCGGTCACTCTGATGGATTTGCCCCTGTAGGTTAACTGGCGCTTACTCCTGGCAGCTTGCAGAATCTTTTCTTTTGTCTTGACTTTGGACAGGTTCATCACAATGTGTCTTGGAGAAGCTCGGTTAGAGTTGAGGCGACCCGGGGTCCGATATCCCTCTGAAAGCAGTGTGTCAGAATCTTTGGTGATGTTTGGGAAATTTTCTTTTATAATATTCTCTAGTATGGCTTCCATTCCTCTGGGGCATTCTTCTTCCCCTTCTGTGATTCCTATAACTCGTATGTTGGAACGCTTCATAAAGTCCCATAATTCTGACAGTGAACGTTCTGCTTTCTCTCTCTTCTTTTCTGCCTCTTTTACTGTCTGAGTTATCTCAAGAACTTTGTCTTCTACCTCTGAAATTCTTTCTTCTGCATGGTCTAACCTGTTGCTGATACTTTCCATTGCATCTTTATGTTCCCTAATTGACTGTTTTAGTTCCTTCAGGTCTGCTATATCCTTTTTATATTCTTCTTATCGTTCATCTCTTATTTGATTCTGTTTTTGGATTTCCTTTTGGTTATTTTCCACTTTATTAGCAATTTCCTTCATTGTTTCCATCATTTCTTTCACTGTTTTCAACATGTGTATTCTAAATTCCCTTTCTGTCATTCCTAACATTTCTATACTGGTGGAATCATCTGCAGTAGCTACCTCATGGTCCCTTGGTGGGGTTGTTCTAGACTGGTTCTTCATGTTGCCTGGAGTTTTCTGCTGATTCTTCCTCATGAGTCATTTCTTTTATCTGTTTCCTTGCCCTAATTTTCCTTTCACTTCCTCTTGCTCTTTAAGTTCTTGTGCCTGTGGACTAAGCTTTACAGGACCAGAAGGGTGAGAAGGTTGGAGAGCAAAAAAAGGGGATGAAAGAAAGGAGGACCAAGTGATAAGAAAAAAAGAAAGATAGAGAAAGGAGAGGGGGTGGGTGTAAGGAATATTGACAAAAAGAAGAGAGGCACAGAAAGAGGGAGACAGGGCAATATAGGTGTACAGTAGGGTACTTTGACACAACCTTAAAAAACCCCACCTTCTGGGGGTGCCCAGTTGCGTGGTTCCCTTGAGGTCAGCAGCTCTTTGCTAACCCGATCAGACACAGTACCCCACCTCCACCAAGTAGAGAGGAAAGACAAAAATGCTATGAATCAAACCAAAACAAGCAAACAGAAAACTTTACGGGGATAAAATTGGGTGAAAAACCAAATGATATCGGTAGAAACACTAGCAAAAATGAAGTTGAAGTTATTAAAAAAGGCAGCAATGGGAAATTATAATTAAACTAGGAAAATTGAGAAAGAAAAAGGGATCTGTGTGGAAAAGATTGAAATTAAAAAAACAAAAGAACATCAGCAACGTCAAAATAAACAAACAAAAAAAACAACCAAACAAAAAAAAAAAATACACAACCAAAAATAAAGCAGTTGTATATGTTATTGAATATTGTCTGGGCAACATGTGGTCTTCTGGGGTATGAGATGTTAGTCACAGTTCTGATACGACTGGAGGCTGCTGATTTCTCAAACCCCAGCAGGTAGACACCCTAAATCTCTCTTCAGCCTACTTAAAAGGCACTTTGAACTTGTAAACTTGCTGAGCAGAAGCTTTCCCAGCTTTCTCGCTGGAATCGCTGTTGAAGTGGCTATCCACTTACCCAGTGTGCCAAAACAGGTCTCACTCTGCCCCTGAGGGTTAGGGCTGCAAGGCGGCTCAGACCCCACCCTTAGCTTTACAGGACCAGAAGGGTGAGAAGGTTGGAGAGCAAAAAAAGGGGATGAAAGAAAGGAGGACCGAGTGATAAGAAAAAAAGAAAGATAGAGAAAGGAGAGGGGGTGGGTGTAAGGAATATTGACAAAAAGAAGAGAGGCACAGAAAGAGGGAGAGGCACAGAAAGAGGCTACTTGGTTGCTGGGTTACCAGCTCCCACCCTTTTCTAGCTCTGCAACCCTGAGGGCGGAGCTTGCCAGGGCAGATCACTGACAATGGATCCGGGTGACCTACCGCCAAACACTATTAGCTCCGTCTGGCTCAGCGGCTAGACAACGGCCTAGACAACGGCCAAAGTTCTCCGCACTTCCACTCAGGCCCTCCCCAAGGCAGTTCAACTCAGTGCCAAGTCCAAGGACATCAAAACAGTTCACAGGTAAGGCCTTTCTTGTTTGCAGCCTCGTTGCTACTGAACTTAAAGTTGTGGGCGGGTTTAGACGGATTGAACACACGCGACCACTTGCCGGTTTTCCACTGTTTTAGTCCTCCTCTTGGGGTCCAGAAGTCTCTCGCTGACTCCCTGTATCCTCCTAGGAGTGATGATAGGCAGTTCCCACCAGCCAGAGATGCCTGGAATCCTATCTCCCCAGACTCACAGTGCCCAGATGCAAGGAAGCTGTTACTCGGCTGCCATCTTGCTCCGCCTCTCGCCTCAACACCACAATTTCAACAGTACTGACATCATCCATGTAGAAAATCAGCCAGGAAACATAGGAGTTAAAGCCATTCTAAACCAAATGGATCTGACATATACTTACAAAACAATCCATCTAACAACTGAAACATACACATTCTTCTCAACAACCCATGAACTGTTCAGCCTAAACTATATGTTAGGCTACAACATATCTTAATAAATATTAAAAACTTAAATTATACCAAGTATTTTTTTTCTGACCAAAAGGAAATGAAACTGAAACCAACAGAAGGAGCTTTGGAAATGGAAAAAGTACATGGAAAGTAAACCAGATCTCATGACCAACCAAATGATCTAATGAAGAAATTCGAAATATAAAATTTCTTGATGTAATTGAAAATGAAAACACAACATACAAAATCTAGGGGATACATCCAAAGTTATTTAGAGACCCATTTCTATCTATAAATGTCTACATAATAAAAGTAAAGGTGTCTCAAATAAACAATCTAGTCTCAAGGAACAATCTAGCTCGAGAAACTAGAAAAAAAGAAGAGTTTAAATCTTCATTTAGTAGAAAACAAGAAATAATAAATATTAGAGTAGAAATAAAATAGTGATTAAAGAACAATAAAAAAGATAAATGAAAGAGCTTGGTTTTTTAAGCACCATTTTATTAAAACATCAAAACAACTTGTAAAAATAGTATTTAAATAATATTTTTGACAAAGGAGCTAAATGTCTGGGAAATGTCTGCATTATGAATCAGTAAGTGATACATTACAAAACAGAGATTTGACTCAGTTTTTGTTCAAGTGTTCCTTCTTCTATAGAATACTACACACTTGTTAAAATATTAATGAAGTCTTATTGAGTTTCTATACTATCATCAAAATAAAAAATAATCTCACTTAAATATCAATTACTTATTTGCCCAAGATTAGGTATAGTTTAATGACTGAGGATCAAATCAATGATTTTGGATTAAGAAGGACATAGAGTAAGGCATTGTTTATTTATTTCTTTGTAATGTGATAAAGTCTCACTTAAACAGCCCTTTTATGAGAGTATATTTAAGGACTTTTTTTCATATTATGGAAATACTGACATAAAAATATCTTAGTTTGGGTGGATAGATGACTGAAATTCAAGTTCATATAGTTATACTATGGTCAAAAATAGATAGTTATTTTTATATTATTTAATATTTATCTCTAAATATGAGTTCTAATGACAAAAATTGAGATGGAATAATTCTGTTGTTACAGAATACAATATATTGTTGACGAACTCAAACAGTACCTTATATGTATTTGTACCCTTTGAATGGAAGCTATTTGTTTTACAGCATGTCAGAATGTTACAGATTCTTTTTCTCCTCTTCTTTATCAAGTCTATTTGATTTTTGTTAATTTTTAGGTTAATAAGAGGGTACATTAATATTATTTAATTTACTTTAAGTATAATCTTACTTAAAAGTGCTTGTTTTCTGTTCATAAAATTAGCTAAATCTAGTAGTTCACAAAATTATAAAGTTATGCAAGGATTATGAGGAAATAAATACATTTATTAGGGAACAATACAAATGTTTCAACTCTTTTTCTTATGATATTTCAAGAAGGGATTTTTATTTTATTAATATATAAGTATTTAACAGTAATGCAAAGAGACTGGACTTGTTAAAAAGCTTAAAGTCAGATTCCAAATCCTATGCTTTCATTTGTGTAAATGTAAAAAGTGCTCAAGTATTCAAAAGTGCTTTGAATCAAATTATGATAAGATTAGGAAAAATTAAAATTCATATCCTTGGTAAATACAGCAATTCAAGTCTAACCTTGTAATTAGAATGCTGAATTATTAGAAGGAGATGAGATGAGTTTTTCTTGGGTGAATGAATATTCACTATATATCCCAAGACACATTTCAATTTCATCAACATTCTAAACGTGCTCTTATCATTGTGCTCTCCTGATTTATAGTATTTTCCTCAATCACACTTCCTGTATTTTAACAAACTCTGTCTATCAGTGATGAATTAAGTTCATTTTTTTCTAGTTAATTTTAGTCCACACAACACCCCCTTGCTTCAACGACTGGGAAAAGAGTTGGTATCCGGATGTTTTAAATATATAAATATGTTCAGATGCTATTGAAATCACTATACGGTTACTTCCTTTCAAAATAGTTCAGAAGATTTACAACAAACTGTTCAGAATATTTAAACAGTAGAAGAGAATAATTTAACATAAAATTTAATTGAACAATACTATGATATAGTGAAAATATTTGGCAGATCTACACACTTGTGTATACATGCGATTAACACTTACTTAAAATCAAATAGATCTTATAATTTCCTAATTTCAAGTGGCAATATTGATTCATTTTAGTTTATGGATACTAAGCACCTTATGCAATTTAGACATCAATATTAGGAGAAAAGAAGAATATCTAGAAGGATCCAAAAAGAGGGCAATGTTTAAAACTTCCTTTTAAATTAGCAAGGTGACATCATTCTATTTTTTTATAATTTTACTGTAATCTCTATAAATATATATCCAGGCTAACTATAATTTCTGCTGTGTTTCTATGTTAGTGGTTTTTTGATGAATAAGTTGTAACATGAAATTGTCAGAATGCATAATTAATAATAAGGCATATCATACAGACTAGGTCAGGTAGCCTATATTGCAATCAACACTCACAGTTATATATGGACCTTGGTCAGGTCACTTAATGATTCTGTGCCACCATTATCTCACATGCTATAGAACAAGGATAATACTGGTAATTCTACTTCAGAGAAAGCTCTTGTGGGGATTCAGTAGGTCATCATGAAGAACTCAAAGCAGCACCTTATATATTTGTACCCTTCAAATGGAAGCTACTTGTTGTTTTACAGCATTTTGTGATTTTCAAATCATCCTTTTAAAGTTGTATATATTCCTGGAGGAGGAAATTTTTTTCCATTACTCTTTTATTGGGGAAGAATAAATGTTGGAAAAGCTTCCACTACACAAAGAAATAAATAATTTTAATCTCGGAAAAGATATTACTGGCACCTTCAGCAGGGGAGACTCAGAGCATGAGTTAAGTTCCACAGTGTTATATAGCAATGAAATTAATTCTAATACAATATTTTAAAATGTAAAATAAATATTAATGTTAAATATATCTAAAAGTAAAGAAATAAAAATGTTTATATCAGCTGGAGTCAATAATTTTGTACTACCGAAATATAGAAATATGTTGGTTGTAACAAAAAATTACACATAACTTTTTTTTTGACTAAACAAATATTTCATGGAATGGGTTTTATCACAAAGTCTGACTGATTTTTTTATATGTGAATTGAATTAGACATCACTTGCCCAACAAATGGATGTTCTAAGGGAAATTGGCAAACTTCCACAGACATAATTGGAAAAAATGCAAATAAGCATGCCTTTCTAGGGCGAAATTTGGAACAATGTATGCTTTTGAGAATCTATCAAGAGAAAATAAGAAATATCAAAAGTGTACTTAGGCAAAGCACTAATACAGAACAAGGAGCCAGCAATTCAATGCGGAAGGCCTCACTTTGGTCCCAGTACACATCAATTTCTAAGATTTAGTGGTTAAGTTACATAGCATCAATATCCTAATATGATTCAAATTTCAGCTTCCACAGTATATTATTTGAGCAGTTTCATGAAGTACAAACATTGCAGCCATCTTTTCAGTCCAAAATTCATTATGTAAAACCAGGTGTACATCATAATGAGCAAATATGTCACTTTTCTCAAAGTCTGCACATCTGTAATTCAGTTTATGCACAAAGAGTAATGCACATAGTTGTGTTATTTCCTTGCTCTCAGTAATAAACACAGGTGATGTTGAGTAAATAGTTGAGAAGAAAATGGTTAATAAAAGGGAAAGTGCACAAAGCAAAAAATAATAACCCTAGTAGTCAAATTTAAATCAAATATAAATGGAGTTATAGAAGAAATATATGACCATTTGTTCCTAGAATGTTAACATTGCTGCTGTCCAAGGGGTTATACATATGAAGGTAGAAAATATTATGAAGGCATCATTGCCATAATTACCAAAGAATTTATGGTAAAAAGAGATGATGATGTCTCAGAAGTGACTACAGGAAAAAAAAAAAAAACCTTCACATTAAAACCACTCTTGGAAATATTACACAACCCTGAAACACAAAAATAAAATGATTCAAACTTAGGAAGAGTATGAAGGCATAGGCAAGGTGCTCATTCCGTACCTTATGAAATAGGAAGGCTAACATTGTTGAAATGATTCTTGAGCAGGTTTTTACAAAGAAATACAACAATTAGTTCTCAATTTGCTAATGATTTAAATAACAGTCTATAGAATGAATATTAGATTATCGTGTTTAAATTTCTCTCTGCATATAAAAGTAAAAATAAGAAAATTTAATGTTGTGATGAAAATGTTTGCAGGTAATAAAATAATCGTAATTTTTCTTTCTCATTATCAAGATCACTTTGCATGCTTTCAGCCTGCATGGCAATTTTACATTCCTGTAATATCTTGTAAAATGAGGTTCTTGTATTTAACACTGAGTATTTACAGCTTAGGGATTAATAAAAGTTTCATTTCTGGCAATGAACATACACTACTTTTATTAAATGTATGCACATTAATAAAATAATGGAAAGTACCTATATTAATATACATATGTAGATTGAGTTGTTTACTTTCCAGTTCAACTTTTCTGCCACCCACATACTCCCATCTCATTTATTTGGGGTGGGAAAGAGGTTGATGAATTATTTATAAATATTGTACAGTTTGAAAGAGAAAAACATAAATATGAACTTACTTGAGGATTTTATTATGAATTTTAGGTTACATAGAGTAATTAAAGTTTTTCTTTACTTTTTTTATAAACAAAGAAAATCATTCTGTCAGACACGATCTGAATTTACATTAAATAGAGTCTTTCCTGTTTCTCATTGATATCAATGATAAAAGTGTTAAGTCAATCTATACTTTTTAAATCATTAATACAAAGCAAACAAATGAGGCAAAATCTGATGGCAAAAACAATAAGCTAATGCATATCCAAAGAAAAGTTTCAATCATATCAGTGATTTATGAGAAAGTCAGATCCAAATACATCCCAATGATCATGCACCAAGTGTTGTTTCAAATCAGACATAAAATAGCCTTAAATTTATGTGATAATTTTCAATAATGTAGTTTCCTGTGACTCATTAAGGTTATGACAAATAACACGAAGAAATGTACATTTTTTTCTATTTCACTAAATGAATACTCCCCCATAGAATAAAAATAATAATAATTTAAAAAAACGCAGGTCAGCAAACTTTAGTACTACCACTGAAGAATTTTCCATATTATTTGCTGTTAGTTTACAGAAATAGAATTTATACTGATAAGATTTCAGGAAGACCACCATCTTGCTACATTTAGTTATCAATTCTAATTCTTATTTGTAGATTCCTTAGGAATTTCCTAGTTAATAATTATGTTTTCTGCAAAGTGGGTAGGTTTACTTTTTCCCGTTTCAATCTGTATTCCTTTTTTTGTATGTTTTATTTCAGCAGTGACTTGAAATGAAGCAGACCTTTGTATTGTTTTGAACTTCACATATTTTATGAATTTACTTCTTTAATAGATGAGGGTTTTAATTTTAACACAATTTTACAGAAAATGTATGCATATTTTTCTCTACTCAGTCCCAAGGAGAGAGAGATAGGTTTATTTCTTATCTTCTTCCATGCAACTAGATTAATTTACCCTTACATTGAATGTGTATTCTCAGGATTTCTAGGGTTTTGCAGTATTGTCTTATTAGTTTCTAGGGCGTGAGCATCTCGAGCTTTTATCCCCTTTCCAATATAATCATTTAACAGAAGCCTAATACAACCGAAGTTCAGTGAAGAGCCTCAGGCTGATAATCAGCTTTGGAATCTGTGTTTGCCTTCTAGGATTGCCATTTTCATTTCATTTGAGGGCAAGGTATGTTTATTGCTTTTATGCTAATTCTTTGATGTATTTAAAAAAGTTTAAAATCCCCTCTACACTGTACTATATACAGTTATAATGGTGAACCAGAGTTTTAATATGTACCCATAATAATTGACAATTTAAGTAACATCCAAACAAAACGAAAAACCAAAGAAACACAAGTGGCTAAAAAAAAAAAACAAAACTTACTTTTTAAAAAATTGGGGAAGCATAATTGAACAGGTAAATATATTAAGAACAATATCTTGGACATAAAAAATTAAATATTGTTTTCTCACAATTTAGAATTTAGACATAGCATGGTATTACAGATAATTCATGCTAGAGAGAACTCCCATGCATGAACATAAAAGGATAATAGACAATACATTAATTGAATAAACCCATCTTATCAGAGAAGATATTTGCTAGAATATTTTCTTCTATGAAGCTAAATGAAAACATGGTATTTGAATAATGTGAATTTTAATAGTGGATAAAAATGAGAAGAAATACACATCATCAAGGAAGCTGAGTCAAGAGCTTCAGTGAATTGAGTGATGAGGGAACCCCCATATTCCCTGAGTGCTTAGTATGTGCAGAACACAGCTTTATGAGCTCCTAAAAAATTTTATGTAATCTGAAAGCTAATCCTGAATATAAGAGTTGATATAAATATTGTTAGATGAGGTCTAACCTATCTATAGTTAGGAATAATTAAATGTCCAAACTAAAATAGCTTATAGAGGGTGAAGCTGTATTTTGAAATGAAGGGTTTTTTTTTTTAATTAATAATCACAGTGTTTTATCATTTTAACACAAAATGAAGTGTGATAAATTCAGTGTGTTTTTTTTTAAGCCAGGTGGGATCAATAACACATCTATTATGTTACTAATTTTTTACTATTTTATTAATTTAATAAAAATAAAGTGTTCATTGTTATATCAAAGCAGTCTCATGTTTTCATGTACTAACTGGGCAATTGTCAACTAGGTTAAATGGTTAAAACTAAGGTAGTTGTCACAAATAATTAAAATTGTATAAAACCATATAACTACATTAAAAAGTGCACGTGATTCATAAACATGCTTTTTTTTAATATAGACAAATGGCAAAAAATATGCGAAAAAATACTCAACATCTCCAATAATCAAGGAAATGCAAGTAAACTCCTAATCAACTACCACCTTGTCCCTGACAGGACGACCATTAGTAATAAGGCAAAAAATGGTGGATGCTGGTGTGATAGCAGAGAGAAGGGAGTTCTTATACATTGTAAGTGGGACTATAAATTTGTACAGCCTCTATGAAAAACAGTATAGCAATTTCTCAAAGAAATAAATGTAGACTTACCATTTGACCCAGCAATCCCACTCCTGTGTATCTACACACGTACATACACACACACACACACACACACAAAGTTATTTTATCAGTAAGAACCCTCCACTTGCGTATTTATTGCAGTGCAAGTCATACTATCTAAGATGTGGAATGAACCTAAGTGTGCATCATTTCATGAGTGGATTAACAAATATGGTATATATATTATGGGGATAGATAGATAGACGGATGGATGGATAGACAGATAATAGATACATAGGCTACTACAGAAATTTTGAGAGAAACTGTTATGATCCATCATTTCACTTCCAAGAAACACAGTTGGCAGTGCCCTTTCAAACCGTGCAAGTTTCAACCTCCTCGACTTATTTGTGCTGCTGACAGGGCTTCATTTGTTTTTGTGTGGATTTTACATTTCTTGATTTTTGTATATCTCAAAGCCTTGTAACGACCCATGTGTGTGTGTATATATCCACCACGCAAGCTGCTCATCCAGAAGAAGAAATAATTAATGTCCTTTGCAGCACTTTGTATGGAAATGGAAACCATTTTTCTAAGTGAAGTGTCCCAGGAAGGGAAAGACAAACATCAGGTGTGCTCTCCAATAATTTGGAAATGATCGCCGGACACACACAGGCATGGAGAGAAGTAAAAGTCCTTGGAACTCAAAAAGGGGGTAGGAGAGGGAAGGAGGGGTAAAATCTTATGTATCAGGTACAATCAACACTATTTGAGTGATAGGAACAGTAATAGTCCCAACTTCAGATTCCATTAACAAATGCTATCCATGTATAGAAGCATTCATACCCCTTAATTATTTGAAGGGAAAAAAATAATAATTACCTATTGTTTTAGTGCATATTATTCTGGTGATAGTTACTTAAAGCCCCGACTTCAGCATTATATAATTCATCCACGTAAGAAAAACACTTTTACTCTCTAAATCAATTGAAATTAAATTAATTAATCAATTACTTTTTAAAACTAATTATAATAACATTGACCATTGTTCATATACTTTACATCATATACTAATAATTCTCACAAAATCCATATGTATTGAAGTAATCATTTTAAATTAGATGAATTTGTGGCACACAAAGGTTAAAGTAAAAATTACTGGGGTAATTTAATTACTGGGGTCCAAGATATAAAGAGACTTTTTTTTCATTCAGTTTATATCTGCATCTACTTCTATGTCTATATCCATATTTATGTCTATGTATTTTTAGGAGAAGGGTCTTTGCCTGTAGTCCTAATTATTCTTCTATGGCTAATATCCAGAATCTATAAAGAACTCAAACAAGAAAAATAACCCTCAATAAAAAGTGGATAAAAGACATAAACAACTTTTCAAAATAAGATAGACAAATGGCCAAAAATCACATGAAAAAATGCTCAAAGTCACTAATCATCAAGAAAGTGCAAAGTAAAATCACAATGAGATATCACTTTTCTCAATGACCTTTAAAGTCCAAAACAAGATTCTTACCTGGCTGCAGAGAGAAAGGACTGCTTATACACTGTTGGTGGGACTGCAAAATAGTACAAACCATACGGAGACTCCTCAAAGAACTACAAGTAAACCTACCATTTGATCCATCAATCCCACTACTGGATATCTACTCCAGGCACAGACTGACAAATATTGAATGATCTCTCTTATGCTTGGTATCTAAAAAAAAGTGGAATTCAGGGAAGCAGAGAACAGAGTGGTGTTTGCCTGGACTGAGGAATGAGGGATTAAGGAAATGTGGCTCAAAAAGTACTGTTTCAAATAAATAGAATTAATAAATTTGAGAGATGTATTGTACAGCATGGTGACTATAGTTAATAACCCTATATACTTGAGAATTGCTAAGAGAATACACTTTAAATGCTCTCAGCAGAAAAAAAAATAAGCATGTTTGTTGATGGATGATGTTTGCTAAACATATGTACAGCAATCATAATGTTTTAGTCTCTTTGTGGGTTGCTATTAATGAATACCTGAAGCTGGGCATCTGGAAAGAAAAGAGGTTTGTTTCGATTTTTGAAGAGACGGGGGAGCGGAGGGCTCGTCTCATCCAGGGGCCCTGAACCAAGGAGCGCGGAGTTTGAAAAGCCAGCAGCTCGGGGTTCGGTGGCACCCGCCCCATCGGCCGAAGTTGGGGGGGGTGGGGCGCCAAGCGCGCGGGGTGGGGGAGGTCCTGGTCTTTGGCTTCTCTACTCCGTCCTGTTTTAACAGCGAACATGTCGCGGCCTGTCAGGTCAGTGCGGAGTCCGAGGCCTGGAGCGGGTTGGAGGGGGTTGGGGGGTGAGTGGTGGGGGACAGAAGCCTAGAGTAGGCCCTCCTGAGTGCCACGCGCGGCCTCCTCCCTTTCGGGGCCCGGCGCGCCCTTGAGCGTGGGGGGCCTTGCTGGCGCGCGGGGGTGGCGGCTGCGCGCCCGTGCGCGCTTCCCTCCCCGCCCCGAGCTGCTGCAGGCTCCGGTCAGTTCTGCTGCCTCCCCCACCCGCCTCACTTGGAGCCGGCGGGGTGTCCCTGAACACCCTGGTCGCCGGAGGGGGAGGGGTGTGAAGTCAGCTCCCCCAAGCAGGCCCCACCTCCTCGGGCCGGCCCTCGGAGCCCACAGGAGAGACGCCGACTGCTGCTCCCTACCTTCCGCGGGGAGGGGCGGCAGCATTCGTACTGTCCCTTCCCCCGCGACTTGCGTGGCGGTGGGAGAACTCAGCCGTCTTTCTCGGGCCGATCGCGGTGTTACATGCGAGGGGGGAGGGGCGGTTTTGCCACCCGGCCCGCCTCTATCCTCCCGGGTCTCTGCAGGCCCCGCCTCCCGGATCGGGCCGGGCGTGGGCGGGACCCGTTCTTTTCCCCTTGGGCTAAAGTGAGAGTTCGGGCTGGATCCTGGAAAATTAAGGACTGCTGCCTCTCCCTTACCTCGGAGTTTTGAGAGAATTAACCCCAAAGTTCGCTTTTTCTCTCCTGACTAGAAAATGTCCTTCTTCGGGGAAATGCCCGTACTCAGGGAGGCGCGGGTTAACAGCATGGCCCAAATCCCGTGTAGTCCTCCTTCCACTCTTACCGTGTACAGGTTTCGGGATATTTTTGTAACCCTCTCCTTCCCCGAGTGACTTTAATAATAAAGAGACTAGGTTCTGTTGTTAAAAAAAAAAAAAAAAAAAAAAAAAGAAAGAAAGAAAAGAAGTTTGTTTCATTCCTTGTTCTCCAAGCTATTTAAGAGGCATGGAGCCAGCACCTGCTTTGGGTAAGGGCTTCAGATTTCGTCCACTCATGGCAGAAAATGATGGGGAGCTGGAGTATGCAGATATCACACGGAAAGACAGGAGGCAAGAGAGTGATGGTGCCAGACTCTGTTCATAAGCAGATGTCATGGGAGCCACTATGGTGAGAACTCACTACTGGAGAGAATGGCACCCGGCCATTCATGAGAAATCTGTCCCTATGACCCAAATACCACCCTTGCAGCCCCACCTTCTACACTGAGAATCAAATTTCGACATGAGATTTGGAGTGTCAAATATCCAAACCATAGCAATTGTACAATATAAAGGATAAAATTATTTGTAAATTATGCCTCCACTCAATAGTAGGCTAAGTTAGGAAGTATATCTTCAAAAGTCAGATGGGAAAGGAGGTAATTGGGAAGAAAGTTTAAGTCTTGCTAAAAATCTATACTTTCTCATGCAATGATTATTAGGTGTTGAGAGATTTTTATTACATGAAAGAGTAATTGTATGCGTGTATATGTTATGAAAAGAATTTTCATTGTGGAGAACAAAGTATAGAAGAAAATATTTAAAGTCAGGGAATTTGATGACAAATACATCCTAGTAGTTTAAACCAGAGCCTTAAGAGACTGAATTTGGTGGTACTGTGAAGATTGAGAAAGACCAAAAAATTGGAAATATTTCAGAGATAAGATAGAGAAGATGTGAAAATTTATTAAATAAAGGAAAGAAGAGTTACAATCTGGAATATAAATTTTACAAATAAAGATGTCTCCACTTAAATACAATAATCAATACAGTGCATCTCAAAGTAACTGCAGTTATTTCCCAAGTATTAGGAAAATAAGTCAAAATAACTACAAAAGGACAGGTTGCAATAGCGTATGAATAAAATGAAAGAGTGCCCTGATTCCTATTGGCTTCGATTAGGTCCTTGTTCTTGGTGTAGTTGATAAAGTTACAGAAAAAAATACATTGACCCAGGAATTTTATTAATGACATAGTACTGAGCACAGCATAGCATTATCCATTCTATAGATTAAATGAATGGAACAGGGCCTATAAATCTATGTCACCTTAAAATCCTGGGCCTGCTCTGATGTACAACTATGTCATCATGTACAATTCAATAGATGTCATTTGAGAGGATTTTGTTCATCTGGGATATGGAATTAGCTGGGAGAAAAATTTTTGTTGAAACTTTTTCAGTTGCTTTGGTCAGTCTCTTTGACAGTTTATTGAAAAATGTAGGTGTTATTGTCTAAATGTTGCTGTGAATATATGTTGTTGACATGATTAGCATTTATAATCATCTTGCTTTAAATAAAATAGATTACCCTTCACAGTGTGGGTGAGCTTCATCCAATCAGTTGAAGGCCTTAAAGAGCAAAAATTAAAGTTTACTAGAGCAGAAGGAATTCTGCTCCTGTCTCAGACAGGCTGCTGTCTGCCTGCCATTATTGGACTTGCCTATAGCTTCCACAATCCTATGAGCCAGTACTTTAAAATTAAGCAATCTCTCTCTGTCTCCCGCCCACCCCACACACACATACAGGCACAGTTTGTTGTGGCTCTGTGGAGAATGCTGATATAATCATATGAAGATACTTTCTATATAAAATCTGTATGCAAAATAATATTATGTAACTTTCCTTGATAGGACAAATAATACTAATAAATAAATACAAAAAGATTTAAAAATATAAATATGGATTATTAAACTTTTTGTATCTGACATAAAATGATCATACCCTTTTTAATGTATTTTCTCATTTACATGGTTTAATATAATAAATTGATATAAGCAATAAGCTCATTTCTTTTCTTCATTCTTTTCTGTAAAGTTACAGGGACACCCAACGGAAATAACAGTAGCTCTATGGCTTTTAAATATAATTCATCATTTAAGCACTATGTTCTTTTCATCTTTAAAATGAGAGAGTGTATACTGGATGAGTCCTACTTTCTGTTAATTTTTCACTTATTCATATTGAGCTCTGCCACTGAAGTTGAATATATATGAATTCTTACTTCATGTATACCTGAAAAAATGTATTTAATTCCCCAGAGAAATAACTTTCATAGAGTAAGCAATTAAATTTTCCTTTGAAGTCAAGGTAGAAATATTTTAAAAATAATATATGAATATCAATTCATAAATCTCCAGTAACATGTTTCCCTTTATTCCATTTTCATTACTTGAATGAAATGAGTTTCATTTCTTGAATGGAAAGGAAACCATGGGAAGTTATTTAAGAAATCTTCATTCATACTTATTCTGTATCAAGAAAGATAAATTCAATAAAAGTAGCCAGAATTAATTTTTAATTTTGTTTCTAATTGAGAATCAAATATCAATGCTATGTTCTTTAAATGTAACATTTTTTCTTTTTTGTTTTATTTTAAGCAACATTATTAAACCTTTCATGTCTAAGTGCTATATATGTTTAGAATAAAAGATCCTAAAATATTAATAAGATAAAAATGAAAATGATAATCCATTTACGTTATCAAAGATTCACATAGTTTTATTACAAGTTACTAATTGGAGAAAACAGTACTGCGTGTTAAAAGAAGCATTATATTTTGAATCTGCTTTTAATGGCCATTATACCAATGGTCTATCATATTTTCATTATAAACCCAATAAGTGACATGCGTATGATTGATTTTAACCATCTCCTTTGAAGCTGATTAAACCGGTAAAAAGCTATCACCAGATGCATGCAAAATCTTTTCTTCCCCTTCAGGAACATTAGTTGAAGACCAAAAAAAAAAAAAAAAAAACGAAAAAAAAATATTCACTATTATGAGTTAGTGATTTTCTAGAGATTTAAAAATAAAAATAGAAAATGTTCTTAAAAGCATGACTTTCCTGATGTTTGTTAAGTTCGGTGACCTCGTTATAAAATGCCATTGAGAATAAACTGTGCCCGGTTCCAGAAAGGTTCTCTCTGTACAGACTTTGTCCTGTAGACAGGTCACAAACAGAAGACTGTGCTTCTCTGTCTTGAGAAGTTATAGAATCATTGAAACTATGCAATTATATTGTCAGTCAAAAAATAAATAAATAAACATTCAAAACTCTAACTGTAAAAGGCATAATAAAGACTGTTGTTTTGATAGAAGTGTTATTTAAGAAAAAGGAGAAAAACTTGAAAAATATTCTAAAGTCTTGTACTTTGAAATAAAAGTCTCTTTTAAGGAAGGTATATATTTATTTTCATAGATTCTATTTTTTAAAAAGTAACTATGTGCTGCACTAGATCTTCAAATATACTGAATATTGAAGTCTCCTTTTATAAATTATCATAAATTATATAGCATTTATGATTATTATTTTATTTAATATAAATTATTCTGAAGTCAATAGTACAAAACATGAAAAATATCAGCTATTAAGGAATGGCAGTGAAATATTTATAATGTCAAGTCCAAGTGAATACTCAGGGAGATTGAATTCACTAAAAATTATCTTCTGCATACTTATTAGGGATTGTCATATTTTTAAGTAACCTGTTTGAGTTATTTTCCACCAATAGATGAAGTAGAATTTTAGTCTATTATTTTCTATGTAAAGTATCATTAATATTTTCATCAAATAAATAATTATATGATGACAGTGATGGATCTAACAAGTGAAGTTTCAAACCAAGAGGCTCAAGAAACATTAAGAAGGACAGCCACACTGAACGGGTGCATAGTACACATTGAGAACCACACCTTTGTTGAGACTTTTGTAAGAGACAAAAGACGGGGCAACTCAAATGAGACTCTATTTCTTTAAATTATAGTTTTACCATTTATTGGATATTTGACATTGGGAAATTACAAAATTTTTGAAATAGTAATATTTTCACCAGCAGTGAATTTGCTAAATACACTATTATAATTAGAGGGTAATGAAATAATTCTGTTATCAAATTTTAGTTCCATTCTGGAAACTTAATACATATTCAGTAAACGCTAGCTGTAATTAAAACTCGTGAAATTTTTAAACGTCCATTCTTTGCATTTGTAGTGCTAACATTTGTCCCATTTTATAGATGTGAACAAGGAGAGGATAAGTAATTTGTAGGAAATCATGACGTAGGAGAGCTTTTAGGAATCTGATCAGGAATGGGAGAAATGTTTTAAAAGAGAACAATAGAATGTCAAACATCTTATAAGCCAGAAACATATAACTACAAAATATAAAACAATCTGACTTACAATCATTTTTGGGTGATACTTAAGCCAAGAAACAAATGGCAATAACCTTAACACAGTTTTGTAAGGTCAACATAAAAGGGACACAACATTTAACTACATGAAAATAAATAATTGGATTTTGTTCTACAATATGAACTAGATTATGTTTAAAAACTTGAAAAAACACAATAAAAATATGAATGAGAAAATTAAATAATCACTTCTTTCATCAAAGATTAAAACTACTAATATCTTCTTATACATACCAATCCTGTGTTTGCTTTATTTTTCCTTTTTTTGCTAAATAATGTATTACAAACATTGCTGGACAATGATTTTCTTATTTCTCGGACCACATTCTAAGAAGCTTAGTATTATTATAAATATTTTAAAACTCACAACAATAACAATCATATAGCAAAGGAATTATACTTAATGTTAATGATTCTATGGGTTAAATGGAATTATACTTAATGTCAATGATTCCATGGGTTAAATGGTAGCTCATTGTTATTTAATCTAATTTTGTGCTTCTTAGATTATTAGCAAGACTGGACATTTTTCTTATTTATTAGCCATTGATGTCCCTTATCTTGTGGATAGCCTGTCCAGATGTTTTAGTTCCAATGAAATTCAAATAATTACCTGTTACACTCTCAATTTCCAAGGAAATAAATATAGCTATATGTTTGAACAAACTTAATTTAAAATGGGTTGCATTTTCTTATTATAAAAATAACTGATTTTCTCTGTAGAAATTAAAAGATATAAAACAGAGTAAAAGACAGTAAAAAAAAGAGACATATCATCTATCATTGTATGGTTTTGATAAAGTAAAAGATGTATAATGGTTAAAATGTTGTTATAAACACCTTTTTTGTGTTTTACATATACACATATAAATGCACATTTCTGTTTCTCTGAGAAAAAAGTACACCAACAGATTAAAGAAATACAAATAATCTCTTATACATTCCACACACAAATTCTTCAAAGCAAACTTTTAAAATTAGGTTATAGTACTTAATCTATTAAACTCTTCCAAATGTTGAATTAACCTCCTGTATGGTCATACCACATTTTGTTTATCACATACATACATGTTAATGGAAAATTGGTCCTGACTTTTGAAATCTATAATTTCAATTTTGAAATGTATCTTAAGAAAAATAATAGATATGGAGATAAAGTTTTGTAAGTACAGGCATCGAAAAGACTTTTAACAGGTTTCTATTGTCTACTGTGTGCCAAGGGCTGTTAGCCACTAAATTGCAACAGTTAATGACACTGACAAAATTTCTAACTCTACCAAGACTACCCTCTAGTGGGAATGACCATCAATAACAACAAAAAAATGTAAACATACACACATATATGCATATATACTTATGTTGATTACTGCTTTGCACATGACATCTATATTACATATGCAAATATATAAATATGTTCTCTAAGTTACAATGAATCAATAACGTGGATGAATCTCAAGATTATTATGCCAAGTGAAGAAAGCCTTGAAAGAAAAGCCTGAAATGAAAATGTTCAGTATGGTACCATTCTTGTAAAATTATGCACAATATAATTTAATTTATAGAGATACAGAATAAATTTTAAGTTGCCTTCAGCTGGAAGCAAAAGAATAGACGAATTTCTAAGTTATACAAGGAAACTCTACAATTGTTGTTTCCCAGTACAGTAATGGACACCTTCTGGGTAATTTTCATTATTTTAATTTTTGTTTCTAATGGCTATTGATGAGACAGAAAATATTGTCTGTTTTTTGCGCATTATCCATAAGTTATCTTTTACCACTTGTTTTTTCATTTTTTCCAGTAGAGTGTTTTCTTTTCCTTATTGATTTGTAAAGACATCCTCGGATTAAAAAATATATATACTACACATACACATATATATCTGTAAAGTATATTATAAATATTTTCTAAATTATTTTTTACTGTTTAATTATTTTAAGTCTTATTAATATAAAGATATTTTACATTTATAAGTAATTCAATTTAATTTATTCATACTTTCAGTAAATTATTTATGAAATACTTGTTAATACTGAATGAATACATCATTACATTTATTTTAGAATATGAATTTCAAATGTGATTACTTAGACACTTAGAAAAGAACAGTGATTCTAATTATAGGATATGTTCTATTTTTGTTCTTTTTTTTATACACAAAATTTCTATAGTGTTATATTTGAGGGGTGTTAGAAAAAAACATGAAGTTTATCATACATTTCAAATTTCAAGCACTGAAATTAATCACAGTAGTTGTCAATCATTTTATAATTTTTAAACAAGCATTTTTATTATTGCACCTTTTGTTAAAGTAACAGTTGTAATCATCCTATTGTCTTGCCTAAGAATTTTCACATTTATCTTTAAAATTGCACTAAGACTTTTATAAACCATGAAAATATATAATGGAATCCCAGCAGTCAGTAGCTTCAGAGACCATTTTGAATTATTTTGGAAATGTCAGAGTGTACCCAGAATTGTGAGTAGTTGCATTGCCTTTGGAATGCTCACTTGCCTATGAATGAGAAAATTTGTAAGTAATTGAACGATCATCTCTCCCTAAATTACCACCATGTTCCACCAGCTGAGTTACCAGGCACAATCAATTTGTAGCTGAGATATTGTTCTTGGATTTCCAGCAAATACAGATGGCAATGTTTGAACAAATTCACCAAATTATAAAGAGAACATCTTATAATTTCATTCTCCACTTGTCAATCAATGGCAATTATATACTCATTCAAATTTCAAATTTTATCATTATTTTATGATGTTAAAAGAAAACAAATGAATTGCAGTTTAGGATGTTAAGTCAAAGATAGGAAGAATGAGGTCAAGTTTGGCTAGATGTCAAATTAGACACCATTGCAAATGAGAGCTAGATGCAAAAATACCATGGGCACAATAATCAATAATGGCCCAGTCTAAAATAATTAATGTGAATCAGTTGTGCCTTCTTGATTAACTCTCATTATTTTTCTTTTTATAGCTTAAAAAATGTGTTCACTTTTCCATATCTATAAATTATTGTAGCATGTGGTACTAAACTGTTACAGGTATAAATAACCTTCAATTTGAAAAAAACATACTTTTTATTCAAACATGAAGCTATATTTTCTTGTGTAACAGGTTAATTCTACAACTTACTCCCCATGGTACATTCCACCTATTTAGCTTTTTTTCTGAAGACATTATCATGTACTTCCCAACACACACACACATGCACACACACAAAAACATAGAAAATGTTAGTGGAGAATGTTGTTTCCATCTATTAAAAATGATGAGTTAACTTATGGACAGAGTCAGATCTATAATCGATAAGAAGCTATTTTTATATGGACACTTTGGTGAAGGATTGACAGATGGAGCATCGAAAATCAGATGAGGTAAAATTGTTATTCCTCATAAAATATTGGTATCAATAGCTTACATAAAAGTACACAAATATAGATTCTAATTTTATTTATTTATTTATTTTTTGGTTTTTGGCTGGGGCTGGGTTTGAACCTGCCACCTCCGGTATATGGGACTGGCGCCCTACTCCTTGAGCCACAGGCACCGCTGATTCTAATTTTATTAAATGACAGACATGTTTTAAAAAGTTGTATATTCATTTATTCATTCAGAACATGTATTTTTAAAATCTGGTTGCTCTTAACGTGTTAGCTCATATGTCTGCACTTTACAGTATATGACAGCTGCTAGCCACATGAGGAAGCATTTAAAATACACCCCAAACACAGTTATATTTAATTTCAAGTAATTATTTAAATGATTATAATATTTTATTGGAAAGCTTATAAGTATGTTTGTGATACCATGAGTATATAAGTCTAATTTTTGAATTAAATTTTGCGAAGTCTAAATGAAGGTCAATTGTTCCTTTATGAGAATTTAACATCTTTATTGAGATGTGCTGTTAAGTGTAAAATGCACACTGTATCTCAAAGATTAAGTTCAAAAAATAATGAAAACATTTCAATAATAATTTTATAATGATTATGTACTATGTATTAAATCATAATTTAGATTTAAAGTTTAGCATGCTTAAAATTAGTTTTCTTGTTTTCCTTTTGCATTTTAATATAGATATGAAAAATTGTAAAAGTAAGGTATTAAGAGTTAATGTTGGTAAAGTACTAACAATTCCAATCGTATAGTTAAATCATTAATATTCATGAATTTCATAAGTATCCATTATTCTGACCTAACCTGGGGTCTGGATTTATTTTTTATAAAGCCTTTAAATAAGAGTAAGAATCTTCTATCAAAATGTATATCCAGAACTAACATAGTGGTGTTTGGAAACTCAGTTAAGGGAGTGGTGCTAAGTGTATTTCATGCATTGTTTTACTCAATTCTTACAACTCCATGAGCTGTATGTCATTACTGTACTTTAATACTCAGAGAAAGCAATTATCGTGTCCAAGAGGCACAGGTGTAGGCATTCAACAAATATCTTTTAAGTATCTCCCTTGTGCTTGGGCTGTCAAAAGCACATAAAAATTGCCAATGAACAAATATCACGAAGGTCTCTATCCTTCTGAAGTTTTATTTTACAGATAAGAATTAAGAATCTGAGAGGGAGGGAGTGGGGTGGGGCCTTAGTGTGTGTCACACTTTATGGGGGCAAGACATGATTGCAAGAGGGACTTTACCTAACAATTGCAATCAGTGTAACTGGCTTATTGTACCCTCAATGAATCCCCAACAATAAAAAAAAAAGAAAAAAAAAAAGACCCTTCAAAAAAAAAAAAATAATTCCCAACTTTTTTCATTATCTCGAGACATTTTTGCTCATACAGTAGTGATTTGGCATTATAAAGGTTATTTGGTTATCAAAAAAAAAAAAAAAAAAAAAGAATTAAGAATCTAAAGCTAGTTGTGACTTATAATTTTCTGCCTTCCCTGAATAATGCTACTCATGATAGTTTTGTGTTTGGGGATTAGTTATTTAATCTCCATGACCTTTATCAACTTAACCTCTAAATAAGGATTAAGAACAAACGTAATATTGAAACCAATATATTAATGCAGAATTTGGATTTCGAGTAAAATAACACATGTAAACATTGCTTTATTAGCCTATCACTCACATGTTTACATTTTTAAGTATTCATGTTATTTGAGAACAATTGCCAAAGCATAGTTTATTATATACTGACATTCAACTAGTCTGATATTATTTTACTACAAAGCATATTATGTGGTGTTGTTAAGTTAGTTCAATAAGTTTCTTTGAATGGATTCTCTTTCATTTTGTAACTTTGACATTAAGTATTGTTTTAATTTTGTCCCAAATGTATTTGTTCAAGGCGCAGAGGTCTTGAGGCCTTTCACTTAAGACATAAAATTTTCCTAAATAAAATTTTATGGTATTGCAGGATGTCAGAATTAGACCACCATGAACATTATATAAATAATGCTACAAAGTAATATTCATTTAATTTAAAACTTTTAAAGTAAAAATTCAACAAATTTATTCAAATTATATTTTAATTTTTTACATTATTTTACAATTTGAAAATTGTAAACATTACCAAAGTTTGATGTATTTAAACACTTATTCCAGTGTATAAGGATAGTCGCATCAAAACAGATGGACTTGTAAGAACACTTCCATAATATAAACCGTCAAGTTTTCATTTTGTGAAGTGTGAGGATACAGAACAAACCATAAATTTTTCCTATGAAAAATAATATGAAAAGTAGCATAAATTTTAATGGCTTAATGTATGAAAATTTTATCAGAAATGTCTAAGATTTTTTATTTTCATTAGGCACGTCAAAAGTATTTTAATTGATTTGCTCTCACATATAATGAATGCAAAAAAGTCCTTTGGATTTCTACTAAATCAGACATCAAACAAAAGTATGTTGATATCTTCAAAAGCCTGAGGCAGTCTAATTAATTTTTAAAATCTGCTTCATTTTTAAAAATATACATTTGTCCTACTCAAATACATGCATATTCAAAGTTATAAAATTGAATTTTCTGCCTTTAGCCCTATTTTAAGAAGTAATAATACTCATGAATACCAAGAACAAATATTCTTAGGGAATTTTAAATTAATAATACTTAGAATAACTGTTTAATAAAATGATTGTATTCTTCCAAAGGACTTCATGTTTTTTTGTTTGTTTGTTTGCAGTTTTTGGCTGAGGCTGGATTTGAACCCATCACCTCCTGCATATGGGGCCTGCACCCTACTCCTTTGAGCTACAGGCACTGCCCCAAGACTTCATGTTTTTAACCAAACAGCTCATAATGGGCTTAACATTAAGTATAAAATGACTTCTCAGGAAGTTCACAACTAAAAACTAATAACGGCATTTAAATTTGGAAAATCAACTCGACATTTAAAAAACAAATTTTTGAAGAACTTGCCAACATAATTTGAATATGTGATGAATGTTTTCTTAATTAAAAAAATTAGTTATGGCCTACTTATTTATTTAAACATTATGTAATGATGAGAATTCAGCTATTCTAATGAAGTAGAAAATAAACTTGGGTAAATGGATTCATAAAACATTCCATAAATGATATTATAAAAGAAACAATTCAAAAGCTAAAGACATTTGTTTTTCTATTAATTGAGTTCCCTCTTTGATTTAGCCTAATGCTACTTGACCAAAAGAAACAAATGAGTGTTTGGTTGTGGGGAATTGAAGTTAGGGGCTACTGAGAAATCTTATCACTTCAGAAATGACATGTGATAACCTTATTAAATATGAAGAAATAAGTCAAAAAGAATGTCTTTAAGGGCTTTGATATTTTATTGAAACTGATGGTTTTTCTTAAGAAAAAAATGGGTTATAGCAGTGAGTCACTGAAAATTGTTGCACATTATTTTTTATTTTAACTTCCATAAAGGCTTATTTTTCATAAAATTTTGTCCTGATATTGAAAAATTTTGTTAACATATTCATAATTTTTTTAATACAATAATATTATGTGTCTATAAGCTTCTTTTTATATATTGCTGTGAGGTGTACTCTGGGTATTCATGCAGTTCATCGTATGTACTAAGCCTTAGTACACAAGCTAATATGATAAATAAAATATTGAAAAGGCTAAGGAAAAAAAGAATAAAAGGAAAACTTTCTTGTGTTCTAGAGCGAGTCATTTGCTTTCATTCAAAACATATCAGAAACTACTACCTATAAAATTCACATGATTGTATTACAAATGAAAGCTGATTTTCTTAGAAGAAAATTGATTGTCTTAGTAGCTCCTAAAATCAGTGTCTAACTCTGATAAACGCATACTGAATGGTGAAAATAGGCATTTGAGGGTAGCATGCTCACATAATTTCTACAACAACTGGATTAATTTTTATGAGTTTAAATATTATTCCTTTAAAGTTTTCCCTTATGACAAAGACAAAACATAAGTGGAGATACTCATTTGTTGACCAGAATGATGTTAAATTGTAGCCAAAATTCTCTGAGATATGATATTAAATTGCCTTTCTTTGTGTAAAGATAAATATTCAATGAATCACAGAATTAGAGATGTTTCACAAAGAGTTCTGAATTATTCCCAGTCCATATAGAAAAATCATTAAAACAAACCATAGCATGACCCTGTGTGCATCTCTGATAGATGCTATAATTAATAATAAAAATGTAATAATATTCGTATTATATGGATTATATGAATGGATTCCAGGAAAAATGAAATAAAAAGCAAAACATTGTATTCGTGAATATTTGGGTAGGCATGAGACAAAAAAAACTGAGAACAGAAGAAAAAATAATAAGAATTAAATGCAACATAAATTCCAAGCGATAATGAGATGTTTATTAGGATTCAAAAGTTTACTTACAAATGGACCACATTGGTATGCAAGAAAATTAAAGGGGGTCACCGGTAATATGATCACTTCTAAATGAGGAAGAAGCCTAGGGGTTAAATGAGTTGCAGAGCTGACTATCCATGAGTCTGAGTCGGGGAGCAGCACGGACAGAAGTAACCAGTCTTTCCTCATCAAGCACTAGCATGTTAACAGGAAGAGACCTTAACATCCTTCCTGTTAGCATGCCAGTACTTGAGTCTAGAGGGTACTCTAGATGCTGTAAAGATCTCTTAAAGCTTTGAGCTTCCTTTGCCTGGTGAGAACACTGAGGAAGTGTTTTGACCCATAGAGCCTGTGAAACTTTTGCTTCATAAAATAGAATATACCATATGTTACAGTGTTGTTATGTAGCAATAGAGCCCTAGGCATGACCATACAACATACTGCATTCAGGCTGTGTCTGAAGGAAGCAAGCAAATAAGTAAATAAATCAGTTATCAGGTTTCTGCTTTTATTTTATTTAACCAAAATTTTTTAAAGCTTTCTTTTTCTTTTCTTTTTTTTTCTATTTTAGTGGAGGATGAGTTGGCCAAACATAGTGCCTCATGTCTGTTATCCTAGAGCTCTGGGAGTCAGAGGCAGTGGATTGCTTGAGCTCAGGAGTGCAAGACCAGCCTGAGCAAGAGCAAGATCCCTAAAAATAGCCACGCATTGTTGTGGGCACCTGTAGTCCCAGCTACTCAGGCAGTTGAGGCAAGAGGATCACTTGAGCCCAAGAGTTGGAGGTTGCCGTGAGCTATGATGTCATGCACTGTACACTCTACCCAGGGCAACAGAGTGAGACTTCATCCCCAAAACATAACAAAACAAAACAAAATAAAATAAGTAATAAGACTTTACTTATCTATTCATAGTCAACCTAAAACTTATGTTAGTTTTAAAAGGGGAACAAATAAAGATACCTAGGAGGTGAAGTCTTATTTATCATTCCAGATCCATTTAAAATCTTTGTAATTTAAGAAAAAAATGGATTACAGTATATATGAAAATTGAAAAAAGGTCTTAAATTTTTTAGTTAATATTATTAGGAAATAAACTCATCAACTTTCAGCTAAATGAAATTTTTTAATTTCAATTCTTTGTGTTGATAAAAGGAAAACAATGTATTCAAAACCGACAAGGAAAGAAAAAGGCACTCTGATTTAGAGTTACTACATTATGAGTATAATTCAGAAATTGATCAGAAATCATGTACTTAAAAATGGATAAAATAGGTCTGATAAAGCTTATAGACAATGCCTTTTTTTAAGGAGCTGAATAACTGAATTTGAGTATGTTCCCCCCAAATTCTTCAAAGCAAACTCTTAAGATTAGGTTTTATTACTTAATCTATTTAAACTCTTGCAAATGTTATGTAAACCTCCTGTATGGGGGTAAGGGTCACAGTGTATGGCACAGCTCTTGAGGGAGAGACACAATTATAAGTGGAACTTTATAATCAGTGTAATCTTTTTTGTACCCTTGATGAATCACAAACAATAAAACACAAATATGAAAAAAAAATGATTGAGTACTAAATTCTAATAAACAATAAAATAAAAGTTGACTTGTAATTGAAAGTTGACCATAAAAAGAATTTATCTTTACAGTTTCCAGAACCATCTTTGAAATGTAAACATTAATATCATTAATACATAATGGTCTTTAGTAACCGTTTCTTTGTTCTGGAAGAATTTATAGAAAAACATTTAATGTATTCTATCCAAAACCTTGAACTGTCGAGAAGTATGGTCTCCAATATGTCATACTTGGTCTGAAATCTTTGAGCCTATTTTTCTTTGTTATTTGCTTCTTTTTATATATATTTGTGTGCTTCTTCTTTAGGAGTATTTTATTTTACCTTATTCCTAATATTTTTCCATCCTACATATTGCTAGCAAAAGATAAACAATAGCATTTATAGTAATGATAATTAGAAAGTCCAGGATCAAAATATTGGTTAAAAAATATAATTCTATCAAAAGATATAACCGTTTCCTCTGCACCAAGAAACAAAGTAATTTCTGTGTTGAAAATAGAAATATTAAATATTTTGAGTATTTGAGTATTAAATATTTTGAATATTGACTATTTGAATATTTTGAGCCTTTTCAATTTTACCTACTTTTGTTGACATCTTGTTAATACCTATTAAATAGAAACTACTTTAAGTATAGAACATATTTCTTAATACCCTTTACATTACTATTGCTGACGACAATATAATTTATTGCCTCTGGGAATCAACAGTATTTGAAAATGCCAAATGTAAAATGGGTTTTGACTGCCCCTCTCTGGTTATTGTCTCTTCTGTCATTTCTAAATCAAGATCTATCTGTTAGTTTGCATTTAATATGCATTAGAATTCAGGTTGGCATTTGGGACCTTCCTGGAAGCACTGACTGTTCTCTCTCTTCATTCTATCTTATGTCTTTACAGCTAAGATGTTTACTGATTTGGAGGCACCCTAGGTTCAATAAAAATGTTATGAATTTCTCTTTCACTGTCATTGAATCAAATTACTTCCTGTACCTTAGATGTTTGAGATATATTTTTGAGAATAAAAATTCTCACTTTCCTATACAGTGAACAGCACTGTAATTTTAAAGGGAGCAATTTCTTTTCTTACAGTTTCATAGTTCTCTTTATAGATATCTTTCACGTCCTTTGTTAGGTAAATTCCCAAATATTTCATCTTCTTTGGCACTACTGTGAATGGGATAGAGTCCTTAACTGCTTTTTCAACTTGACTGTTGTTGGTGTCAAATGGTCTATGAAGTGAGTGTATGATGCCCCATGATCATATCAATGTATACAGTTATGATTTAATAAAAAAATAAATAAATAAAAAATAAAGGGAGCAAGAACAAAGATAAAATGCTCAGATAAATATTAAATAGGCAATTAATTTTAATATTAATTATTTAATATAAATAAAAAGCTTTTTTAAAACTTTATCAGAATGCCTTCTCTACAGTGGTGATGATATAGTGTCAAAAACAGTAATCCTAACCAGAAAAAGTTAATTCTGTCATGGATGTAGACATAAAAAATTATCACAGAGTAAAGTAAATTTTACTTTAGAGATCGAGTGTGTAATTGGTAATGGGAAATTCAAAGAAGAAATTCCTAATTTGATCTGAACAGGTTAGAGAAAACTTCCCAGAAAGGGTGACACCTGGGCCTCTGAACTAGGAGTATGAGTTTGACTGGAATACAATATATTGGAGGTTAGAAATGCCAAGTAGAATTTCATTGTCATTTCCAAGATTAGGTGGTACAAAAATGCCTAGTTTGTTTATAAGTATAAGCGACTCCACTCAATTTGATTATCACCTCTTTTGTGTAGCCTTTCCTGCTCAGCTCAGCCACAATACATGTTTCCTCTGAGGACCCATTGTCAAATGTTTCATGTCCTACAGTTAGATTTCTGCCTCATGATTGTCTAGGAAATGTGTCTTTTGAAGATATAGATTAAGGTAACTGAGTTAGAACTTGTAAATTTATAAAGCAGTCATTTATTTTGATTGGCAAAAAACAATGGAAAAAAAAGAATCTTTTAAGGCTGGTGACTGTATAAAAGGAAGCGATCACTCATATTCTTAATGCAAAGTAAGAATATAATACCATGTGATATTCTTAATGTACACAATGAATAAACTACAATTTTTATTATTGTGAAAAGTCACATAAAACGTTTTACATATTTTTTTCTAAATCTTCTCATATGTTGTAATTTTCTTTTTTTAATATTAATTTATTTATTTTTATTAAACCATAGCTGTGTACATTAGTATGATTGTGGGGCACCATACACTTCATTCATAGATCGTTTGACACATTTTCATCACATTAGTTAACATAGCTTTTGTAGCATTTTCTTAGTTATTTTGCTAAGACCTTTACATTTCACATTTACTAGGATTCACATATACCCTTGTAAGATGCACCACAGGTGTAATCCTATTGATCCCCCTCCTTCCCCCTCCCTCCCCCCTCCCTCCCCCCTCCCTCCCCTCCCTTTCCCCTTTCTCCCTATTCTTAGGTTGTAACTGGGTTGTAGCTTTCATGTGAAGGTCCTACATTAGTTTCAAAATAAGGGCGAGTACATTGTGTACTTTTTCTTCCATTCTTGAGACACTTTACTAAGAAGAATATGTTCCAGCTCCATCCATATAAACATGAAAGAGGTAAAGTCTCCATCTTTCTTTAAGGCTGCATAATATTCCATGCTGTACATATACCACAATTTATTAATCCATTCGTGGATCGATGGGCACTTGGGCTTTTTCCATGACTTAGCAATTATGAATAGGGCTGCAATAAATATTCTGATACAAATATCTTTGTTATGGTGTGATTTTTGGTCTTCTGGGTACATGCCCAATAGGGGGATTACAGGATTGAATGGCAGATCTATTTTTAGATCTCTAAATGTTCTCCATATCTCTTTCCAAAAGGAATGTATTAATTTGCATTCCCACCAGCAGTGCAAAAGTGTTCCCTTTTCTCCACATCCACGCCAACATCTCTGGTCTTGAGATTTTGTGATATAGGCTAGTCTCACCGGAGTTAGATGATATCTCAAAGTAGTTTTGATTTGCATTTCTCTGATGATTAAAGATGATGAGCATTTTTTCATATGTCTGAAGGCCATGCGCCTGTCTTCTTCAGAGAAGTTTCTCTTCAAGTCCCTTGCCCAGCCTGCGATGGGATCCCTTGTTCTTTTCTTGCTAATGCGTTTGAGTTCTCTGTGGATTCTGGTTATGAAACCTTTGTCGGAGACATAACCTGCAAATATCTTCTCCCATTCTGAGGGCTGTTTGCTTGCTTTACTTACTGTGTTCTTGGCTGTGCAGAAGCTTTTTAGTTTGATCAAGTCCCAATAGTGTATTTTTGAAGCAGCTTCAATTGCCCGGGGGGTCCTTCTCATAAAAAACTCACCCAACCCAATTTCTTCAAGGATTTTCCCTACACTCTCTTCTAGTATTTTTATAGTTTCATGTCTTAGGTTTAAATCTTTAATCCAGTGAGAGTCTATCTTGGTTAATGATGAGAGCTGTGGGTCCAGTTTCAGTCTTCTACAGGTTGCCAGCCAGTTCACCCAGCACCATTTGTTAAATAGGGAATCTTTTCCCCACTGAATGTTTTTAATTGGCTTGTCAAAGATTAAATAACGGTAAGTAGCTGGATTCATCTCTTGGTTCTCTATTCTGTTCCAAACATCTACTTCTCTGTTTTTGTGCCAATACCATGCTGTTTTGATCACTATTGATTTGTACTATAGTCTGAGGTCTGGTAGTGTAATTCCTCCTGCTTTGTTTTTATTTCTGAGTAATGTCTTGGCTATTCAAGGTTTTTTCTGATTCCATATAAAATGAATTATTGTTTTTTCAAGATCTTTAAAGTATGACAGTGGAGCTTTAATAGGGATTGCATTGAAATTATATATTGCTTAGCCGGGCATTGTGGCAGGCGCCTGTCGTCCCAGATACTCGGGAGGCTGAGGCAAGATAATCACTTAAGCCCAGGAGTTGGAGGTTGCTGTGAGCTGTGTGAGGCCATGGCACTATACTGAGGGCCATAAAGTGAGACCCTGTCTCTACAAAAAAAAAAAGAAAAAGAAATTATATATTGCTTTAGGTAGTATAGACATTTTAACAATATTGATTCTTCCCAGCCATGAGCATGGTATGTTTTTCCATTTGTTAATATTTTCAGCTATTTCTTTCCTTAGAGTTTCATAGTTCTCTTTATAGAGATCTGTCACGTCCTTTGTTAGATAAATTCCCAAATATTTCATCTTCTTTGGCACTACTGTGAATGGGATAGAGTCCTTAACTGTTTTTTCAACTTGACTGTTGTTGGTATATATAAAGGCTACCGATTTATGAGTGTTGATTTTGTAACCTGAGACGCTGCTGTATTCCTTGATCACTTCTAAAAGTTTTGAAGTAGAGTCCCTAGTGTTTTCCAGGTATACTATCATATCATCCGCAAAGAGCGAAAGTTTGATCTCTTCTGACCCTTTATGGATACCCTTGATCGCCTTTTCTTCCCTAATTGCGGTGGCTAAAACTTCCATTACAATGTTAAAAAGCAATGGAGACAATGGGCAGCCTTGTCTGGTTCCTGATCTGAGTGGAAATGATTCCAATTTAACTCCGTTCAATATGATATTGGCTGTGGGTTTGCTGTAGATGGCCTCTATCGGTTTAAGAAATTTACCTTCTATACCAATTTTTTAAGTGTTCTGATCATGAAGGGATGCTGGATATTATCAAAAGCGTTTTCTGCATTGATTGAGAGAATCATATGGTCTTTGTTTTTTAATTTGTCTATGTGCTGGATTACATTTATATATTTACGTATGCTGAACCAGCCTTGAGATTCTGGGATAAAACCGACATTCCGGGGAGGAGACAACATGGCTGATTGAAGCCAGCTTTCCACAGAGGCTCCTGTCCAGAAGGAGACTTAAAGGACAAAAATTCAGCAAGTAACCTGGTGGATTTGAGCTGCACTAAGAGAGAAGGTTGTAGAACGCACGTCAACCCCGCTGAGGTGAGCTGCGACCACAAGGATACAAACAAAAGGTACAAAATCCATCACCAAGTGGACGGGAGTCCCCTCCCCCATGAGAACGGCTCAGAATGCCCCATAAACAACCGGGCAGAGTTCAAAAGTCCTCCCACTACACTCTATGGGAGAGACCCTCTAAAAACTGGACCTATCTCCCCTACTAGGGTGCCATGGCATCCTCCTGCCAGGCGTAAAACTGTATAAACTGTATATAGTCTCTACCTGGAATTCTGAGCTCCCAGCGCTCCCCTTCGCTCACACTGGGGTCTGGAGGCCAGTCCCAGTCGGTAGGCGGAGAGGGGACTGCACTGGAGTGGCAGTTCCCTGAAGCACAGTGCAACAGCCGTCTTTTGGTGACAGTACGGCCAAGCATAAAACTGTATAAAGCTCTGTGTGTTCTCTGCCCACAACTCCAGGCTCCCAGCGCTCCCCTGCACTCCCCTCTGCTCTCGCTCCAAGGTCTGGAGGCCTGTCCCCCAGGGGTCCAGACTCTTGGGTGATTGCTTGAGGGGTGTAGACAGTGCTGGGCTGCAGCCTGTCTGTGCAGACTCTGGGGTACAGGAGCAGAGAGAGGACCGTTGGAGGGGAGCTATACCAGAGCAGCCGTTGCCTGAGCCATAAATCAGCAGCCCTCTTTTGCTAGCAATACGGCTCACTACCGAATATTCTGAAGCCACACCACCTGTCTCCCTGGGCAACCAGAGACTCTGAGTTTGCCTGAGGCAACTCCAACTTGCAAACCAGGGAAACTCCCAGGGCGGGGCTGACCCAGAGGTCCGCTTTACTAAACCTAAGACGCACCTGGCCCTCAGGGGATCGTCAGCCTATAGACAGTACAAGAGCAAAGACAAGCTGATTTGGAGCTCAATTCAGCTTCTCTTCTGCAAGGGAACCGCAGACTTGTTCTGTTCTGTTTTGTCAGTAACATTAATCAGGGGCGAGACTGGACCTGAGTGAAAACCCCTCAACCTTCATCAAGTGCCCGAGGTTTTGTTTTTTTTTTTTTTAATTAACAAAAGGATAAGGGAGAAATAGCTTAAAGATATTTACCTTCAAAATGGGTGTCTTTTCATTATTGGATTATTTTGCATTGATAATGCCATTTATTTTACTCTAATTGCTGGTGAAAGATAATCTTCATTCAGGATCCAGTGCGTTCATCATATACTACTAGATTATTTTGAAATAACTAGAGCTCCAGAGCATGTTTAAAACATTGTGAATAGGGCGGCGCCTGTGGCTCAGTGAGTGGGGCGCCGGCCCCATATGCCGAGGGTGGCGGGTTCAAACCCAGCCCCGGCCAAACTGCAACAAAAAAATAGCCGGGCGTTGTGGCGGGCGCCTGTAGTCCCAGCTGCTCGGGAGGCTGAGGCAAGAGATTCACGTAAGCCCAAGAGTGAGAGGTTGCTGTGAGCCGTGTGACGCCACGGCACTCTACCCGAGGGCGGTACAGTGAGACTCTGTCTCTACAAAAAAAAAAAAAATTGTGAATATAGTTTTATTGCTTTAGTTTATCTAGCCTGCTTAGTACATTCTTTTCATTATAGAAATGTTTTGTACAATAATTTTTTTTAATTTTTAATTAAAATCATAACTGTATACATTTATGGGGAACAATGTGTGATGATTTGATATGCAATGTAGAAGGCTTAAATCAGACTGATTAACCAAGGAGAAGGGAGGGGAGGGCAGGGAGTAGGATGGGCGGAGGGAGAGTGATTGGTGGGATTACACCTGCGGTGCATCTTACAAGGGTACATGTGAAACTTACTTAAATGTAGAATATAAATGTCTGAACACAATAACTAATGCCAGGAAGGCTATGTTAACCAGTGTGATGAAAATATGTCAAATAGTATATAAAACCAGTATATGGTGCCCCATGATTGCATTAATGTACACAGCTATGGTTTAATTAAAAAAAAGAAAGAAAAAAAGAAAGAAAACCCCTTTGACCCCCCCCAAAAAAAATCACCATTACTTCACTCACTTATTTTTTGTGTTAAGAAGTTTTAAATTTTGTACAGTAAATTTTTATTAGAAATTATACTTCTGAAATTTTGTAGTTATAAAATTTTATATGCATGTTAAATTCTAATGAAGTCAATTTTTCTATGATTATAAGGGATGATCCATTATTACAGAATTTTGAAAGATTAAAAAGAAACCCGTATTTGTAAGCTTGCCAGCAAAATCTAAAATTATAGTTTTTTAGTCATTTATCAAATTTTACATATGCTGGTATACATTTTGATGTGCAAAAAAAGATCATGTAAGTGTGTTATATTTATTTAATTATACTCCTGTTGTAGATTATTTTACTTTTTTCACTATGATTACTCAGCAACAAGCATATTTCTTCTTATAAACTCACTCCCCATACCCACCATATTTTTAACTATTTACTTGGAAATGATTCTTTGAGGTAAATTTTGATGGGTGTTGCTATATGGGAAGATATAATTGCAACATTGAAGAAGAGGCTGTCAGTTATTATTACCTATTAATCATGATCCTATGTATTGATACAGCTGTGAGGACATTTGATTTATTATATTTTTTCTATTTATCCATTTATCTTGCCTATCTCATTGTTCTTATCAAGCACAATATCTGAAATGTAGCAGATTCTCAATTTCTTTAATAGTGTCACAGAAGTCAACCAATCTTTACAGTTTTTGTCTGATAAGTGAAAAATGGCTATTTGTGATTATAGAACAAATTGGCTATTGTTAAATATCCCTTAAACTTAATAATTGTTCATTTGAATAAAATTCATGAGTCAATTTAATTTTTAAAAGTACTTTAAAGTCTATGTATCTGGGGTCATAGTAAGTAGGTAGAGACGAAACTGTTCCTACCATAGGCAATTTCCATTACATTTCTTCAAATAAATTGTCACATTCCATTTTTATTAAAATAAATAGCTTTATATGTAGTGTTGCTTATGAGTTGAATTCTATTCCCTTAAAAGAAATATTGAAGTTCCAATTTTTGGTACTTCATGATGTGAACTTATTTGGAAATAGAGTCATTACACATAGATAACTCCTTCAGAGTGGGTTAGACTAAAGTGATGTGCTTACAAGAGGTGAGATCAAGGTAAGCATGCAGGTTCTGGGCACCATGTCACAACAAGGGCAGAGACTGAAACGCTGCAGTTAACAGTCAGGCGATGCCTACCGTACCTTGCAAAACCCAGAAGCTAGAAAGGGAAAACATTGGAGATTTCAAAGGGAGCATGGTGCTATTGACGCCTCTATTGTAGACGTCTAGCCTCCAAAACTGTGAAACAATAAATTTCTGTTGTTTTAAGACACCAGTCTGCAATAATTTGTTATGGTACCCCTAGGAAAATAAATTAACAAAGACTACAAAATCTTGCAGATTGTAAGTACTGGCAAGATGTTATAGGGAATATTGATGTGTAGCAGATGAATAATGTGAGAAGCTAAAAACGTGCTTTATTCTCCTTCCCGACTCTCTCTCCACATCCCTTTAAGGATTAATGAACAATAATTCAAATTCTTACCTGTCATGTTACAAAGCACCTAGCACAGATATGAAAGTAATGTGAGCCAAAGGACTCACCAGCAACAGTAAGATTCTTTACTTTGATTTTATATTTTTGAAATGATTTTTTTTTAATTCAAGTTATCATCGGATAACAATTTAAACATCTTGCATTTACATTTAGATGGCCTGGTTGATGTTAGGCACGATGATTGGCCTTGGAAGCATTTACTCCCGCGGGAGCGTGTATAACAACAAGCTGACACAGATCATTTAGCCTGGTGACGGTATTTGTAAAAGCAGCATCTTATGTGTGATGCTTTTTGCCATGCATACGTCTGATGCAGTTGAGGAGCGCGTGAACATGACTCATGAGCTGGCCAAGTCGCTTGTGTTTACAGAGTAGTGAAGCGTGACAATCCACGTGCTATCTTAGCCTTTTTCTGTTATCTTTAATGACAGCATCACGCAGCTTGTCTAGGTTCAACCGTTCCCCTGAAGAAGGGCTGAGTGGTCATGGATGCCTTTCCAAGTTTCCACCAACCAATTCTTTGGTAACTTGAGTTTACTTTTATTAATCTAAAGGTTTCTCCATTTGTTTAATTCTCCCAAACTGTGTCCAACTTTCTGAATTCAGCAAAATTGATGGAATGCTGTCCTGTACATAGTACAACACACTTTGTAAGATATCCTTAAAAGCTTCTTCACCACTTAAGGAAAATCAATACTGCTTGATGTGGTTTTGTGGTTTTCAGTCTTTTAAACAATAAATTTAACTTGATCCATTGCTATCAGTAGTTTAGAGTTGTGGTTCAGCCATCTAACTTGGTCCATCACCTGTCATAAATTCACCCACATCGACAAGGTGAATGTGTTTTAAATTCATATAGTTCTTTTACAAATAAATAATAGATATCCAAAACAATGTTCCATTTTATGTAGCCATGATATTACAAGGTGGAAAGCTAGTGTATTTATTAATAAAGCCTGCATTATAAGAGTTTTCCGAAGACACATGAAGGGGTTTGGGATCACCAGATAAGGAGGTCTTGGTGCCAGAAATGCAGAGGCTTGCCACAAAGTCTATGTCCAGAGACTGAGGAACTCTGGGGGGAGCCTTCCCAAGCTAGTTAAACTTGGGTTGTATTTATTACCATAAGTAGGAAAAAATAGTTATAAGGTACTTATCAGACATCAGCATTAAAAAGGGGGAACATGGAAAATGTAGAAAAGAATGTCTCCAATTTGTTTTTGCAAAATCTCAGACCTTAAGCAAGACCATGCCTCTATCCTCAAGAGAACTTGGAATCTAGAGCGTCTTTACCATAACCGATAGGCCTGCTATTGCCACACCTCGCATGTACATTCTCCCTTGGAGGCCAGTGTTCTGATCTGCATGCACACAACTCACATGCCATTCTCATGCTTCTCCAGGTCTCTCAAGCAGGAAGCGAGTCTCATGCTAAAAGTCAGGGCTCAGTTTCCCCTACAGAAACATAACCAATAGGATGTGTATATATGGAGATAAAGATTTACTTGTAAAGAATTTGTTCACCCTGTAGCCCAAGTTCCAATCCCGATTGAAGAGCAGTCAGGTGCAGAACCCGTGAGAGCCTATGCTGCAGAGGCAGCCCAGATGCAGTCTGTGGAGGCTTCTCCTTTACTCTGGGATGCTCATTCTCTTTCTTCTACTCCGACTTTCAACTGACTGGATGAAGCCCGCCCACATGATGGAGGACACTCTTCTTTATTCAAAGTCCACTGATTTAGATATTAGTCCTTTACAAAAGCAACCTCACCTAAACACCCCTAATAAAGTGTTGCCAAATATCTGAGGACTCTGTGGTTCAGCCAACTTTACACAGAAAGTTAACCATGGCTGAGACCATCTATGGGGAATCAAAATTAACACACATAGTTAATTGTGGCTTGGGCCTGGTCACTAGTGAAATGTTTACAATGTAGACTCTCATGAAAGGGAAATCACCTTGCGTCTCTGATGCTCCAGACATTTGTAGACATACACTCTGTGACTCAGGCTAGGAAAGTCAACTGGCAAGAAACCAACAGGCTGTCTGATTATGCAAAAAATAAAACATTTATTCAAAGTGATAAAAAATTAAAGACCATTGCTATAATTCACAAATAACCCCTTAATATTTTGTATGAGAAAGAATAAGGCTTCTGAGTAGAATGAGCTGGATATACTCCTTCGTTGAGTGAAAGGTTTATTTTTAGGAAACTATGGCACAAAAATACAGTCTCATCTAATGTTCTCAACGCTGTAAAAGATTGAAGTAAAGAACTGATATCTCAGTAGCATTGCTGGGGATAAAGACATTGAAATCCACTAAAATAATTTCTCACACAGGGATTTCTGAAAGGTGGACTGGCGGAGCCCAGAGACGACACCTGCAGTGGAGATGTTTGGGTGAGGTTTATTGAAAAGGACTTCCACTGGCTGCCTGGGCAGGGCAAAGATGGCATCTGTCCCTGGGGGCAGTCAGAGACCTCTTTTATATGGGGCACAAGGGGTGGGAAAATTCCACAGCTTGCTCTGATGGCTTTGGTGGGTTAGGGTCCTTTAGTGCGAACTTTGAGGTGAGGCTAGGTAGGTCTTTATGTTCTATGTCTTAGGAGAAGAGGAGGAGGAAGAGAGGGAGGGGTTTGTGTGGGCCACATTAGGCCAGCAACATATTCTTTAAAAGGAAAAATTCTGTCTAGACTTCTCATGATTAAGAAACTATAAGTTTACTGAAAACATCACTGCTTTGGGCTCTTTTTAGCTGAGACTTACATGAAGGCAATAACAATATTCTTTCCAAGTTGATCACTAAGTCTCCGTGAGAGCCCAGGGTCCAGTTCTCAGTGCGGAATGGATAGATAGGCAGAGGTAGGCAGAATGGCAGTGGAACTTGCCTGGAGAACATTTGTTCATCAACTACAGGATGCAGCAGGATTGAACTCATTAATGATTGCATCTTACCTTTGGGTATGTTACTCAAACACTCAAATCTAAAGCATGGACACATATAATAAAGTACTAAAATTTTAATTATGTATTAATATAATGGAATACTTTATAACTACTAACATGCAACAAAATATATGTACATATTTATATATGACATGAAACCATCTCCAAGACATATTGGTTACCTGAGTAAAAATGGAGAAGTGAATATCAATCTGATCCCACCTATATTCAAAAAGTCAAAGACTACTAAAGTCTGGGGAAATTCAAGTTATACATTAAAGCTAGTTTATGTACTTTGACTCTCAGTTTTTAGCTAACTATATTATATTTGGAGCTTGGAAGAAAAGTAGTATATGGACAAACCTAAAAATTATAAAGACAGAAATGATAATAATTTAAAATGTATGCTTTGGCTTGAGGAATTACAATTATAAAATCCTAAAGAAGACATGATTCAAAATCATTTTGATACAAATTTTATGAGATATAATCTTGCAGAAACAAATATATAAACAATTAGTGCTACATGATTTAGGTTTTGAAAGGCAGATTTCAAAATATTTAGCACATCAAGATACCATTAATTAATTAATTAATCTGCTGGACAGTTTTATTTTATCAAAATAAGAAGTAAATACACTTTACTTAAACAGTTCATGAACACTTGATAGATTTATGAATAAACAGATATAAAAGTTTAATTTCTAAAACTTTTGTAGGTATTTCTAAATTTAAAACATCTACTTTTAATAGGTTGAACTTTCATTTAGAAATTTAATATGAATTATGTTAAAATTTTTAGACATAGAGAACATTAAATAGCACTTACTATTTACTCAAGTTTACACAGTCATTTCTATCAATTCCCAGATATGCACAATATGCCCTTAATCTTCATTATTGAACTCATGGAATAGAACATAGAATCTGTATTTTTAAGCTTTTGTGTTTCTTATGATGTGTATAACTGAGTATCTTGCCTAGCTGCTTTAACTGCCAATCAACTAATCTTTAAAAATAAGAAAAATATCTTTCGTGTGTATCTCTGGATTTTGTACTTTAAATAATGAAAGTGAAAGGGTTTGAGATAATTGTGAAGAGTTACAGCAATAAAAACCTTTCTTCTTAGTAAGAACTGAAAATTAAAAAAGTTTGTGGACTCTAATATGCATTATATACTATAATGCGTTATATGCATTATGAACTACACATATACACACACAGAGAAAGAGAGAGAGAGAGAGAGAGAGAGAGAGAGACAGAGAAACATTTCTTAACTGCCGTTCTGTGCCAAGCTTTAGATCTATCAACTCATTTAATCCTCCCAAGAATCTCATTTTGTAAATATAATTATTCTTTCAGATTATAGATTAGAAAACTAACCTGAAACAGGATGCAGAATAAACAAATGCCTAGTCTATTACTTTGAAGAAACAGTGACACCAAGATTCAATTACACTTATTTCACAAAAGTCAGTGAAGGAGGACTTCTCAGTAGCACCCTTTTAAATATATAACTTGGAAATACTCTAAAGACATTTTGGGAGTTTATTTCTTTAACCAATTCTTAAATTATATGAGAACTACTGTTGTTTAAGAAGATGTAATTTTTAAATATGTTTACTGAAAACCCACTAGGAAGACACGATGGAAGATATGAGATAAATGGTTTATAATTTCCACTTACAAAAGTTCCTGCTTTACAACTTCTAATCATTACTTTCACTAAAGGCAGTTGTTACCATCTCAAAATCCTTAGAGTAAGCTTTATACTTGCTTATATTATTATTTTGTTATTGTTTTGGAGGTTTTATTAGAAAAGTACTTATCTAATCTTTTTAAGCAATATTCTTAATTTAATTTTACCATGTATTTGTTATATAGTATCTTACTTATCAGAAAGTCCCAGGTAAAAATAATTATGATTCTCTTTTAATTATTTAAAACACTTTCTCTATAACATAATACATGGGAGCATTAATAAATATGTTATTTTGAAAAAGTAATACTACTTGAGTCATAAACATAAATATAAGAAAAATTAACACAAATATGAGGATATCTTTTTGTCTTCACTCTTTTAAGTTAGGTACAAGAATGAATATCAACTTGTATTTCTTCATGTGCCCCAGTTTTGATGCATTAAAAAAAGAAACTGAAGAAAAAATGGAAAGGACATAAGCAATGGTTGTTTCATTTATAAGGTTGATTGAGATCCCTCAGGATATTGATCAATATTAGGCAATCTGTATTTTAATCCAGGACTACAAAGCATCATCAAATCCAGAATATTTTGTCCCTATGTATATTTGTTTTCTTTATACAAATATGGTTTTCTGTTTAATAAATTATTTTCAGATTTGTGTATTCACTTAATCTGATCATCTATATAGCTATTGTAGAAATTTCAAGGTGTCACTTTGCTTGTTGTTATGAGAAATAACATAACAGTGTTACTGAGCAAGGGAAGGAGGACACAGCACATAACACTGTGCTCAGTGTCTGCCTCGCTGTACTGGTGCGTTACTGTAGTTACTGTGTTACAGCACTTTATTCTCTGTACTCTCCAATTTTTCTTAACTTACCATTTTCTTAATTCCCTTTTTGACACACCTCTCTTTCTACCTTCATATTAATGTATATCCTATGAGTCTATTTGGTTTGACTACTGCTTCACATAGTCTATATAATATTGATAATCCCTACAAGTACAGATTTAAAGAATCTAATATTTATTTTATTGCTTAAATATAAATCAAAGTTATCTTCTCCTTATAAGTATACTATTTTAAATCTTAATCTTTATCCATAAATGCCACTGTTTGGTTTATGCTAATCAGAGAAGGACAGATCAATGTATTCAAATAAATCTTACAACATGGTGACATACTTTGAGAAAAACTCTTCATTAACAAGACCACAATAATTAAACAATATGTTTTCAACTTAGATATTTAATATTACCATATTGAAGAAATTTTATTCATTTTATTGTTAGGCCTTATACAGTAATACAGAATCGCATTGATGAATGTATTCTCACATTTTGGTAAACATGTATATTTTTACTGATCCATAAATTTAAGAATGAAAATAAAGCAGAAGAATATAGATCGAAAATAACTACAAAACAGTAGGAAAGTTTGTTAGTAATCAGCTCACTTATCCTCTATACAAATGTCCATAACTACTGTGATGGCAATAGTCAAGAATGACTTGTCTGTGGAAGAATGACAGTGTTTTCCATTCATCCCCTAAACTTGGAAAGCAAATTAAGTCAAATATTCACAGGTGCCAACTTCAAAGCAAATTTTCCATGGTAACTGTACCTCAAAAGCCCATGCTTGCAGATTTTTGCCAATTAGCAACTCCAAAGGGTGCTATTAGTTCCCTCAAAAACATAAGGGACGTGGTTTTCATCTGTGGTTGCTATTCCTTTTTTTTTCTTTTTTTATTTATTTATTTTTTTATTAAATCATAACTGTATACATTGATATGATCATGGGGCATCACACACTCGCTTCATAAACCATTTGACACATTTTTTCCTTTTTTTATAGCATGCTGTGACAAAAGATGGAATACACAGCAGAATAGCATTTAGTTCTTGTTCATAATCGAATAAGTTCATATAAAGAACAACACATATTATGTAGGAGTATTTTTCTGTAAAGAATAATTGCCCCTGTTAAATCATTAGCCCCAACGCAGAAGATTCTGCTCTACCAACATCCAAAACCTAAATCACAGTTAGCTTCTAGTTTATGCACTTACAGCGTCTATCATCTAGGCTGTGAGCTAAGAATAACTGACACATTCATAAAGGAATTCTTTACTACAATGACCATGGCAACTTGGGATAGTATAAAAATTATTCTTCACAATTAAACATTGAATGTATATTTAGATTGCAATTACATGAATATTCAATTTACATTTTTAAATTTCTTTTACTTTCTGAGAAATCTCTGAGACACTCTCTCCTACCAATGTTGTCCTATATTGTTTAGAAAGCCAGCTGGAATTATAAAAGTATTATTATCTTAATGTCTTAGCTGAAGATTTTATGAAGCTACATCAAACAATAAAAATCAATTTGTTCTTCTATGATTAGAAAAAAAATAGTCCAATCCAGTCAAATTAGAAAAAAGTGACACTGATACAGGGATAGCAATTGTTCATTTCTGAATATACTTTGAGTGGTTTGGACAAGTTTAGCTCAACAGCGACTAAGTATAGAGAATATTATTGTTATTAGAATGATGGCTCATATGATGCAGTTCTAAAACTGAGGAGTAAATAATTCTCATGCAATACTACCTACTGTAGTGATTTCTCCAAAATCACTCCAGGAGAAAAAAAATCCCCAAATAAGACTGTTTAAAATCTCTTTCAAAAAGTGGACCACTAATCCTTAATAAAAAGTATTTCTCTGCTTCAAAAAATAACAATTCTGCTAAACTGCTTCAAAAAATAACATTAACACTAATTATGAGGGAGCTCTCAACATGAGATTGCAACCCAATAAAATGTCACACATAAAAAACTTGGGTAAGCCTGTGAGTTTTCAAGTTCCACTTTAATTAATAAAAAAGAAGAATTTTAATCACATACAAGATCAATGAAATTCAGGAGTGGCTTTAAAAAAAATGTTGCCACTTTTAAAATTTAGAATTAATTCTGTTACCAGGATAGCATTTATATTGCTCCAGTCAGGGTTATCCATGTGCCCATCACCAAAATAGTGTTCACTGTACCCAAACAGCTAGGTTTTTACCACTCCTCTCCTTAATTTCCGATCATGTTTACATCTCTTTGTGTCCATAATGTCCATCAATTAGTTCTCAACTATGACAGAGTTCATGTGATGTTTATTATCTTAGCATTTTGTACTATAATGGATGCATATAAATATGGAGTACTGATCATTTCTATTTTCTAAGTATTATATACTTCCAAGTATGTAATCATATAAATTGCTCTTAAAATTTTTCTTAGATTACTGCTCCATTACATGTGTAACAGAGGTCTGTCAAGAAAAAATAAAAGATACCAAAAGATAAGAGAAAAATCTGTAAAAAATAAAATTTCTTATTTTTTTTATTAAATCATAACTGTATACATTGATATGATCATGGGGCATCATACACTCACTTCATAGACCATTTGACACATTTTTATCACAGTGGTTAACATAGCCTTTCCGGCATTATCTGTTACTGTGCCAAAACCTTTACATTCTACATTTACCAAGTTTCGCAAATACCCCTGTAAGATGCACCACAGGTGTGATCCCACCGATCCCCCTCCCTGTACTCACCCCCCCTTTCCCACTTCCCCCTATTGTTAAGTTGTAACTGGGTTATAGCTTTCATGTGAGAGCCCCAAATTAGTTTCATAGTAGGGCTGAGTACATTGGGTACTTTTTCTTCCATTCTTGAGATACTTTACTAAGAAGAATATGTTGTTGGCGTGGATGCGGAGAAAAGGAAACACTTCTGCACTGCTGGTGGGAATGCAAATTAATACATTCCTTTTGGAAAGATATATGGAGAACACTCAGAGATCTTAAAATAGATCTGCCATTCAATCCTGTAATTCCTCTGCTGGGCATATACCCAGAAGACCAAAAATCACAACATAACAAAGATATTTGTACCAGAATGTTTATTGCAGCCCAATTCATAATAGCTAAGTCATGGAAAAAGCCCAAGTGCCCATCGATCAACGAATGGATTAATAAATTGTGGTATATGTATACCATGGAATACTATGCAGCCTTAAAGAAAGATGGAGACTTTACCTCTTTCATGTTTACATGGATGGAGCTGGAACATATTCTTCTTAGTAAAAAATAAAATTTCTAAGAAATATTACATGTCAAAAGTAAAACTGAATAATGGTTGTTGAAGCTGTAAAATACAAAATATGCTATTTTGTTTTTTTAAAAATAGTTTATTTAATTAATTTTGATCATTTAAAATTTTTCTTTGCTTTATCTAACAATTTTCAAGGGAAAGAACATAGTTTTTATTATATTGACAAGTAAAAAGTGTATATGTTTGAGGCAAAAAAATGATACTGAAATATATACACACACACACACATACACATATTGCGGAATGGTTAAATCAATATATCTAACACACATACTACCACATACACCTATTTTTTGACAGCATTTAAAATCTAGTCTATTAGCCATTATACATTATATTGTTCTTAACTGTAGCTCCCGTTATGTACACTAGATCTCTTCAACTTGTTCCTCTGATATAACTAAAATTTTATGTCCTTTGACCAACGTCTCATCAATCTTGAAAGAGCATGGTTTTAAGAAGAGTGCCTCCCTACAAAGATGATAAAATTTTGTATGGATTACAAAATGTATAGCAACGTACCCCTAGGAGATCCATGTCTACTTGACTTTAAAAAGAAAAAGAAATATATTTTTATAGCCGGGCGTTGTGGCGGGCGCCTGTAGTCCCAGCTACTCGGGAGGCTGAGGCGTGAGAATCGCTTAAGCCCAGGAGTTGGAGGTTGCTGTGAGCTGTGTGAGGCCACGGCACTCTACCGAGGGCCATAAAGTGAGACACTGTCTCTACAAAAAAAAAAAAAAAGAAAAGAAGAAATATATTTTCAGTGATGGGCCTTATTCGTGCCAAATATTTGGATTGTTTGGTACATTGATCTCCACCAATCATAAAAATATTCAGATCAAATCTCATATCTTATTAGATTTACTTCTGTTATGTTATTTCTAGTGGCATTTCCTGCTAAAAAGAGATTTTTTTACAAAAAGGAAACAGTAAATTTTGGAAGAAATACGTTTTGTCCGGTTAAAATAAAGGGAATAAAAATTTAAAAACCTCATTTGAAAACTTATTGGAAATATTAGCTAACCAAAAACATTATTTTATTTTCAAAAAGTCCTGGTTTTTTAATGAAAGTTTCCTTTACTCTTATGTCATTTAACTTAGCCTTTCAAATACGGTAAATTTATTTGTCTTCGTCTTCCTCAGTCTCCAGTCACCATACAATGAATATTTAGAACTCACTTATTTATTTAATTTCCCCCATATGTCCTTCCTACTTTAAAATGTTTAAAAATATTTTATTTTGCAAATATAATCTTAAGAACCTCTGGCTGAAAAATAATGTAGAAAACCTCCAAGGGGAAAACCCCACCGACACTTCTGCGGCTGTTTTATTTTCCCTTTTCTGGTTATGACTAAATGTTTTCCTTGATACTGTGTAGTAGTAATAATTTTTTTTTCCTTGTTATTAATGACAATGGTGATAAAATTGAATTTGATGATAATTGGCCATTTTATTTACTTTACAGACAATTGTGTATACCCGGAGTCTGCTAAAGACTACGCCAGATGCTTGAGACACGGCTCGGGACTTGACAGATGTGATCATGCTCCTTGTGGAATTATCAAGGCAAAGAACAAGATTTAAACACGTAATTGCAAGTATTAAAAAGGAAGTGCAGAACATCGTAAGAGCATTTAGAGATAGAAGTTAAACAAACCTGCTGGGTCAGGGAAGGTCTCTCTTAGGCAAAGATGTTTCAGTTAAACCTAGAAGGAAAAAGAGAATTTAGCATAAAGTACAAGGAAAGGGAATATTGGCAGAAAGAAAAGCAGTTGACCTTTAGGTGGCCGAGAAGAGATCTTGTTGCCAGTCGATTCCTCAAAACAAGGATAGATGTACGGTTATTTCCGGGGCACTGAGTAATGAAGGAATTAATGGGGTAAGAGTAGAAGTAGATTGCCAATCACATGGGAACTTACAAGTCAGGAAAAGTTTTCAGAATTAATCCTAAGCCTAATGGTAATAAAAGAAATAATAGGAAAAATCACTTCAGTGTCCATTTTACTACCGTGTCCAGAATGACCAGGTAAGTGTGAGTGGAAGGCACCAATTCAAACAGACAATCCATTTAGGTGAATATTAGCATCAATTAGGTGGTGGTGTCTCAGTAAGGGACCACCATACATTTGACTAAATACGTGACATTATGGAAGGAGATAAAGTGATAAATGTGAGAGAGGTTTATGTGATGGTTAATTTTAAGTGTCAAATTGACTGGGAGATATTTCTGAGTTTTTTTGGAGGTGTTTCCATAAAAAACAAACAAATAAACAAACAAAAAACCTAGCCTTTGCGTCAGTAGACTGAAGACCTATCATTTCCATTATGAGAAGGTATCATCCACTCCATGAGCCAGGATAGAGCAAAAAGGCAGAAGAAACAATCTGTTCTCTCCAATCTTACGATGAAATATATACCTTCTCATGCCTTTTGACATTGAAGCTCCTGTTTCTTGGACCTCCAGACTGTGGGACATAAACCAGTGGGGCCCCTCTACTAGTCCCTGAGCCTTCAAACTCAGATGGAATAAAGCCAGCTGATTCCCTGGTTCTCCAGCTCACAAAGAGCTGATGGTGGGACTTCTCAGCCCCCATGATCTTGGCAACCAATTCTCATAATAAATATACATATACAAACATACATGTATATGTCTGTATAAATAAATATATACATGTGTACATACGTATATGCATTTATTAATCTGATTGATTTGGTTTCTCTGGAGAATTTTAAAACAGTCTGTGAATTAGATACAATAGAATTGAATATTAATTAAATTAGGAGGTAAAAATGAGAGGACAAGCCAATTGTATGATCCTAGTTACCTATCAATTAAAAGTAGGTGGTTCTGCTATTTACTATGATAAACATTTGCAGAGATCAGGGAATGAAGGAAAAAAAGAAATTTTTGTTTGCACCCACTGAATTTAAGTTTCTTATGAGTCATCCCAATGGAAATATAAATCACAATCAAAACATAAATTTGGAATTTTTGTGTGACTTATGAGCTGGGTGTGAGTTGAGCTGGAAGTACATTTTGCTAATAAAGCGAATGGAAGATATTATTTTGTGAAGAAAGTTTCTTTTTTGTTGTTATTGTTGCAGTTTGGCCTGGGCCCAGTTTGAACCTGCTACACTTGGTATATGGGGCCGGCGCCCTACTCACTGAGAGTGAAGAAAGTTTCTACAGAAGATGCATAAAATCGTGTTAATAAGCCAACAAAACTGTTCTTACTGAAACTAGTCCCTCTGATTAAGTAACAGAGAATATGTTGTAGATCATTTCTCAGTCAAGTTAGCAAAAGCCATAATGAAATACGATGAGGCATAAATAATGAAAATGGAATAAAGATATTGCCAATAACTGTAAGGGAACTTGGAATATGCATGTATTTTGGCCTTTGTTTGCTTTGTTGTAACAAGTGGAAACCTATAATGCCTGGTACAACATTCATAAACCTTGGACACGGTATGTCAATGAAAGAAGCTGCACGCACCAAGAAACTCATATGCATGATTCCATTCACATGAAATGTCCAGAGGAGGGAACTCTAGAGTGACCAAGATAGCTTGGTTATTATGCGCGGCTGGGGCAAAGGTACTGAATGGGAGTGATGCAACTGGGTAAAGACATTTTCTGGGATGAGGAAAATATTGTAAATTTAGCTTGTGGTGATGGTGGTGCAATTCTGAATGTACTAAACAATTGATTTAGGCCCTTTAAATGAGTAATTTTTATGGCATATGCATAGTATCACAATATAAATGTCTTAAAATGTGAATAAATTAGAAAAGGAGGAACAGAAAAGGGAAGATGAGGCAGGAGTTTAGGACAGACCAGTAGAGTAGGCTCTGATCTATTTTGTACATTGAGCAAGTTTATTTACTTTCCTCTGATACTCTTTTGAAAAAATTAAGACAATAGTATATATTTCGTAGTGTCCCCCGCAAGAATTGAGAGCACTTTCTACTGCTTTTAATGTACAGTAACTGATAAACATTTTTATTGGAATCACAGATCAACCTCTCAAAACATTGACTCTCAAGTCTTCTTTCTTATTTCCTCATGTGAACCCCAGGAATAATATCTGACTAATTGAACTGTTAGCAGATTAATTAAATTCAATCTCAAATTCATTTTGAAGTGGGCAAAATATGAGTCCACTACCACACCCATTCAGGGAATCATACTCAAATTTATTAAAAGTTTAGGAGATGCAGGTATCTGTGTTAAATACTTCACAAGGGATCATCACCCAGGTTTATAGGCAGAATACTGTTAGCTACCATGAAAGATGCATGCTTCTGGAGAAACAAAGATTAAACAAAAAAAAACACTAACTTTTTATTTTTTTATTTTTTATTTTTATTTATTTATTTATTTTTTATTAAATCATAACTGTATACATTTTTAGTCACATGAATAATCATATGTGGGCGGATGTAAGGAGTCAAAAACACTAGAGGAAAACATTTTCTTTTACCCAGAAAAATCATTCATAAATTACAACTAACTTACCACTAAAAATGATTTAGGAATATGTGTTGAAAGTAGCCCAGGATTTAAAGACAAAATTCTGAATTCATGTTCTCCTTTTGTCTCTTGGTGAAGTTATTCTTTGAGCTTTAGTTAGCTCATTTCTAAACTGAATCTGATAATAAGAATATTGACCATATTAAATGATGGTTATGAAACTTTAATGAAATTATGTATATGACTACTCTGCATCTGACAAGTCACTGTCTATGATAGTTGTATTATAGTAGTTCTTTTGTACTAACATGGTAGTGACAGATATAGTTTACATAAGTCTTGAAATAGAAATGTAAAATAAACTCCAAACCTATACAACTCTAAAGATAATGAAATAAAAGCTAATATTAGATTTAGTTATTAGTTTAGTTTAGTTTAGTCCCTGGTAACCACATTAAAAAACAACAACAACAACATTTCATTCTCAATAATAGCACTCAATACAGGAAAGTATTTTCAGACACTAGACTCGGTGTTTTTTGTGGGTTTTTAAACTGGAGGTAATAATAATGCAACATAAAAAACTATGTCTTCAACTATAGTTTTTCAAAAGATGCCAAAGTCTAATGAATTAATAAAAATACATGTCTAAACATGAAAATGCAGCTTCATGAAACCATTTCTCTGGGACTAAACTACTGAGATTTAAGAATGTACTCTTCTGGTGATGAAACTTAACTTTGTTTTACTGAGCTCCTCTGGTGCATGAGAATTGGGGTCAGGAGCTGCATGCATTATCTCTAATCTTCACGATAGCTTGCAAGTAGATTTATTATTCCCTTTACTAAAGTTAGTAGATGCAATGAAAAAATCACATCCTTTTCATTGAACCAGACAATCTCTAACTTGATACACGGATTAGCTTTACATGAGTGACCATGATGATCCTTAGCCTGTTTTTAAATATCTTTGATTTTAATCAGCCTTGGGAGAAAAGTTACAGAAAAGAAAATGTGATGTTCAGCATCCTGGTGAGAATCCAAGGCTTAGATACTCTCCTCTAATTGAAAAGAAATTCTACAGCTTCTTTTTATCTTCAGTCTTACTTAACTTTTTCATAGCCTGAGAAGACCCTATACTTGGTCTGATGTTCTGCTATTGTTGTCTTAACATTCTCAATTTTTGAACAAAAGGTCTCTCATTTCCATTTTTCTCTTGGATTTGCTGATGCTAAACTCTAAAATATTAAAAACTACTGTACAGTTCTACATATGGAGCAAATCAAGATATCAACTGAGAGTTAGCAGTATTGAAAGTTTCCTTTTTAACTCAGTTGATATTAGAGAAAATGAAGAGTTCGAAACAGAAAGTACCCATAGAGAGAAAGTTAAACCACAGACCTAAACATCAAACCATGCATAGTGTCCTGTCAGGCTATAAGCCTAGGCAGGAAGACCCACTGTCTTTCGTAGACCGTGTTTCCTAAAAGCAGACTGTGAGACTGGGAATCAGATTCAAATGATTTAACAGGAGAGTTGGTCCTTGGGGAAAGGTGTTTGAGGGAAACAATGTGGTCTCATTTGAATTCTACATTCTAACTGATCTCATGCGGAAAGACTTGCATCACAAATAACGTATTTTCAGAGTTGCTCACATTTTGGAGAAAGAAAGCCAGACTTCTAGCCACATGTACCTGATTATGAGTATTATTCAGAAAAGGGAGTAACACTCACATCAGCTGAGGATAGGGTGGACAAGTTGGTAAATGGGATCTGGGGCAACATCTTTCACTCGAGTCCCTCCCTCTAATTCCACGGTACTCACAAGTCTGCTCTATCAGCGTGTCTCCAGCAGACTAAAGCACGGTGCAGCAAGAAATGTCATACCATCTTCTAGTGGGACTAGTCTAGGTCAGAGTTTTTCAGCCTTTTTTGTCTCACATCACACTTAAACCTGTTGTTTTAACCTGTAGTTAAATAACCACAGCAAACTTACACACACAAGCAAAGAATAAAAAAAAAAAAAAAAGAAAGAATATACTTATTGTGCTTTGAACTTCTTTTGAAAATAATTTAATTAATGATCTTCAATCATTTTTTGGCACACCTAAGATCCTCCAGGTGCTCACCCCAATTCATTTTATTGTAGAGTAGTTTTAAAAATTGTGTCTCCCAATTCTTCCTCTTCTTTCCTAGCAATTCTCTCTGGAATTCAAATGATTTAAACTCTTCAGTAAATTAACAAGTTTGCATTTGACTTTTTGTTTGATTATAAAACACCTGAATCTAAAGATAGATTGGTGTTATCTATCATGCTTTATCAAAGTGAGACTCATCGCAGTCTGCTGGTATTTCTGAAATCACATATTGCTTCTGAGAATCCATCTCCTCTCTGCACATTAGCTTTATTATAGGATTACAGCCCTTGTTTTAAGGTAAATTGCCTCTAATTCAAGCGTGGGCTTTTAAGCAGCCATTGTGGCAGTTGTGTGCTGTAAAAGGATTCATTGAAATTTCAGAAGGACATATAAATATGGAGTAGATATGAGTATCAATCCATCAGAGTGTGAAGAATGTAGCTCTTGTTACCTTCCAAAGATGAAATGTGGTTTCTATTTGCAGCTCCAGTTCCGTTGAATGGCCATAATAATTTTAGTCAATTCAAGATAACTTCTGTCAAAGAAGCCTTCTCTTCCTCAACCAACTCTCCTGACAAGGAGGGGAGAAGACAAGTGACTTTTGCTTAATTTGTGTCTACATGATCAACTAATGAGAAATCCTTGCTTATAGAAAATCTCAACAACCAGTTTCAAGTAAATCATGTTCCAGGCACCTCTTCTCAAAGACAAAACTTCATGCAGACAACAACTACATTATACGTCTCCAGCTCCACTTTTCTCCAAACTCCATTTTAGCACATATGCCCACACCACATTGTTTTGACCTGCACTTGTCTGATTACAAACAAGATATGCATCTTCCAACTTCCCTTCCAATTTCTGACTGTAAACATTTAGCCCCTCCTCTCTTCCTTCTCCACTAACCTGTCTTGGCCATTTCCCAAAGCCCTGAGCTTGCACAACCCAAGAGACAGAAATCCATGCACACTTAATTTTCCAGGGGGCAATAATCGAGAAATTATTATTAAAGAAGTAATATCTGTAATTAAGCAAGTGTCGGTGTATAAATGACACAGTCTCTCACCTTTCAGAAGGGCAATTCTGAGGTGCATTCTACACGATTTCTCAGGGCTTTTCTAGCTCTCAGTGCCAAAGTCATAACCAAATCAGTAATGCAGCCTTTATTATTTTTTCTACTTACCCTCTCTCACTCTTTCCACTAACTCGCCCCTGCTTCTTAGAATCTCTTCCCAAAGAAGATGCTTATAGTCAAGTCTTTGTCTCAGGCTTTACTTTAGGGAAACCCAGATAAAGACAGTTTCTACCAGGAATGGCTCTAGAAAACAGACCCCTCAGAAGGGGATACTCTTACCGGAAAACTCATTTGATGTTACGAGGACCCTGCTGCTGAGGGCAAGGCAGGGAAGAAGTGAAATAATATGTGGGATGCCAACATGTGGTTAAACTGTCTTGAGCCCTCCAGCCAGGGTGAGGTTAAAGTAGCCTTTACTCTTCTAAAGAAGGCTATGCTTTGCTAGAGTTCATGCTGAAGTGCCAACAGTGTCAAATGCATTGCAAAATAAGATGGCATCTCCTATTATTGGCTCCAAAGATAACTTAGATCAGTGGCACAGTTCAAGCAGAAAATTGTGGTCTCTGATTTTATTTAAAAAAAAAAAGAACTAATAATAATAATGCAGTAGAACCTCCATAGTTGACCACCTCCTTAAATTGACCTAATTTCATAGATTGGACGTGCACCACATGCACGTATCAGTACACAAGTCCTAGTTCCTTATGTTGACGGGTTTCTTACAGTCCCTCGGGTGGTCAACTTACAGAGGTTCTACTGTATTTTCTTTACTAAAAGGATGCCAGAATGTGGCCCACATTCTGTACATTTTTCCAGTAGGGAAAACATAATCATCAAAGGATCTTAAAGATGTAGAATAAATAGAGAACAGTACAGCAGAGAATGTTATTTGCTTAGAAGCATTATTTCACAGGTTAGTATTACACATTCTAAAAATCCTATCAATGCCACTTATCAGTGGGCCCAAAGATGATGCTCTTTATCGTCATGGGATGAGTTCTTGAAGATTGGACAAGAGGATGGCTGCAGCTTGGTAGACAGCTTCTGTGCATGCTGCCTGTATATCACCTCCAGTACTCCCGTCTCTAGCATTTTTCTATTTCAGGTGTTTTTTTGTTTGTTTGTTTTATTTTTTGCCATGTGAACTGACTCACACCAGGCAACGTTAAGCATCTAATGTGTCTAAATGTGAGTGAATTTCTGCAACTAGGGCCAATACTTGACTAATATGAGAAGATTCATAGGTGCCTAAATGTTCCCTTTTCCTACATTTCTATTTCCTGAAGCACATTATGCAGGGTTTTCAGAGAGCTCTACCCTCACATAGAACATCTAATTCACCAACAAAACTTTCCTAGCTTTACCTCATTTCCTTTTCAGTTTTTCTTTGGGCTATGATTATTCAAAGAAGCAATCTTTGCTCAGGTCCTTGAATTTGGTTCTGCATTGGTAGAAATTAAATAGCTCAGAAATATTATATACCTCAATGTAAGTGATCTTTACAAAAGCAATGTCAGCAATAGTGCATTCTATCACATGTATCTTTTCAAACCTTCAGTATGAACTGATTTGTCCCCAAGTAGTCAGAAGCAAATATGTGGTCAAAAGTAGAATGGTTTTGAAGGATCTACTGGAGTAACAAAATTGTCTGCAGTTGTTTAGGGTAATGGCCGTGCAACTCATAAAATACTAATAATCATTGAATTGTGGATGAATGGTAAGGAACGGAAATTAGATTCCAGTACAATAGTTAATGACCAAACAAAAGCCCTTAAAAGGAGAGCAAAAGAGGAAAGCTTGCCAGATGTACCATCAGAATAAGAAGTCTCCCTGATTTTCCCCTCCAGGGTCCTTGTTATATTAGAGCAGTTTTCTAAACTGAGATCAGAGGACCTCACTGGGTTTTCACCATATTCTTGTCCCAAGGCCAGTGTAATTAAAGTTCGGGAGATTTTCTTCATCATCTCTGCTGTTCAACCTAGGGAAAAAATAAAAGAAAAATATCTCTATTTTGGAGATAGGAGGCAGACACAATATAATGTAGAAGCTCAACTATAGAACCCCAGCACACCTTCGGTGCATCTTACAAGGATATATGTGAAACTTAGTAAATGTAGAATGTAAATGTCTTAGCACAATAACTAAAAAAACACCAGGAAGGCTGTATCAACCAGTGTGATGAAAATGTGTCAAACGGTTTATGAAGCTAATGTATGATGCCCCATGATCATATCAATGTACACAGCTATGATTTAATAATAAAAAAAAGAACCCCAGCAACCTTCATTCCCTGAGTTATGAGAACAATCCAGATCCCAGCCCAACAGCAAATGCAAGGTTCCAGGTTCAGAGAGGGGACTCAGGGCAGAACCACTCAGAGTCAGGTGTGGTTTGTGAACTAGAATAACCCTTGTGAGAGTTCTAAATTTTAGTTATTAGACATTTCTATCTCATTGTGATTAAAAACACCAAATAGGCTGGTTTCCAGAGAGAAAAGTTATCCTAAATCTAAGGCAAATATCATAGGGGCATTTATGTACACTGTAATTTTATTGTATATAGTTATTAAATTTAAGCTTCTTTAATTTTGTGAAGGCAAAAAACAGAAACCTAATAAACACATGTATATGTGAAAATAACAAAAATTAAAAATAAATAAAGTTTAATACATTTGTTTCATAATTGTATAATATTTGGAAACAAAATGAAATTAGCTAGTTCAATAAAAAAAAAAAAAACACACCTCTTCTCTTTAGGATAAATAACTCAAAAGTTATTTCATTACGTAACCTAAGTCTGAAAAACACTGCACGACTACGTACATCTTGGTATTCATGTGCCCGGGTAATTAACACTGTAGCAAATCTCCATGACTCAGTGACTTTTGCAGTGAAAGTTTAAGTTTTAATTGTGCAGACAAAAAGCTAATGTACTATTCATGCCCAGTGACTTTGACCAAGTGATTACCTAGAGATAACTATTCCTTTCATGCCATCTTTGAATACTGAATACATGGCTTTAGGATTCCCTTGGGATCATAATGCTATCCCAAGAAGGGGGAGGGAAATTAAGGAGGATCATATAGGATGTTTAAATAATAAGACCTGGAAGTGACAAACATCTTTATAATGCAAATTTCATTGATCTAAATTTAATCAGAGAGCTGTACCTAACTGCAGAATAGGCAAAAAAACAGCTGAGCTGTGTACTCAGCAGGAAAATGAAACAGATTTGGTGATCACATATACTTTTCTCTACCACAGTCCAGCTATTCTGGGTTCACTGCCCTACCCAGAGAAATCCGCAAGGTGAAAATCCTAGAAATGCATGTTCAGAAGAGCATGGCATATTTTTCCACCCAGCTGAAGGTTATTGGAGATGACGCAGGGTCTCCTGCTATCGAAATTCCTAGAACTGCCTTAAATCTGCAATGGCCTCTGGTAATTGCTCTGGAAGGTCCTGTTAGAATTTTCTTAGGTGTCCATTTGAATGTGTGTCTTTATGTAAAAAGCACACAATTTGAAGTCATTTAAACAAGACCCCATTCTTTATTAACAAAATTTCTAATTTGAACATTCTGCATCAGTCCTCATCTCTCCTCTGGACTATTCAACTGGAATTATCATAAACATGTTAAACACAATACATATAAACTAAAAGCACATATTTTTTTATCACCTAAATTAACTCTCTTTTAGGTTTTACTGTTTTTTTTTTTTGTTGTTGTTTTGTTTTTGTTTTTTTTTCATGAAGACAGAGTCTCACTCTGTTGCCCTGTAGAGTGCTATGGTATCATAGTTCACACCAACCTCAAACTCCAAGACTAAAGAGATCGTCTTGCTTCAGCATCCTTACAGCAGGGACTATAGGCACCTGCCACGACAGTGGGGTTGATTTTTCTTTTCTTTTCTTTCTTTCTTTCTTTTTTTTTTTTAAGTAGAGATGGGATCTTGCTCTGGCTCAAGCTTGTCATGAACTCCTGAGCTTAAGCAATATACCTGCTGCGGCTTGTCAAACTGGTAGGTGACACTTTGCCCAGTTTTAAATAATTTTCAATAGCAAAATCTTCTAAACTACGTGTACCAGATACCAAACTCAACTGATTCACCCTCTTTTGAGATGACTGCCCACATCATACATCTGCTTGTCTGCCTTTGTTTCTAATCCCTAATCATTTGCTTCCATTTCACAATTATATCTTCAGCGCTTACTTGATGAAAATTGTCCTTCCCATTGAATCTTTTCCCTACCCCGTATAGATTCATTCTATACACTGCTGAAAATGTGTAAACTGTTATGTAAGTGTCCGGCTAAAAATACCAATACTCATTTTCTAGGAATTAATAACCTTTCACGATAAAGTCGGATATCACTTCTATTGTCTTTTGTTCTCTTAAGTTAATTCTATATTTCTCTTAAATCAATATAGACTTCTGTTTATTGACATCCTCATGTTATGTTTTCATTTGCTTGGAATTAGTGCGTCACCTCTAAAATTCAGGTGTTGCCAATGTGATTGCATCAAAAGATGTATTTAAGATTTGATTAGTCTCTCCCTCATGAAGGGAATTAAACCTTTAGAAAAGAGGCTTCTGGCAGTGTTCTTCTATCTTGCCCTTTTGCATGTGAGGAGGACATGGGGCTTCTTCCTTTTGGAGAAGGGTGAAAAAGTGAGACTCCACCTAGAAAGCAGAGAAGCTCTTTTCATACAACCAAAGTGGCCAGCATATTGATCTTGGACTTCCCAGCCTCCAGAATTATAAGAAAACAAATTCTGACATTTATAAATCCCTCAACTCAGGTATTTTATTATAGCAGCACAGAATATGGTGTCCACTTCATGTCACAATTTTACATGGCTTTATTTTTTGATTTTTATTTTTTATTGTTGGGGATTCATTGAGGGTATAAAGAACCAGGTTACATTGATCGCATTTGTTAGGTAAAATCCCTCTTATAATTGTGTCCCATACCCAAAAGGTGTGTCACACACTGTCACTGCCCACCCATTGCCTCCTTCCTTCTCTCTGCTCTCCCCTTTTCCCACCCCCACTGTGAACTAGGTTATCAACTGTCCTCATATGAGAATTGAGTACGTAGGATATTTGCTTCTCCATTCTTGTGATGCTTCACTAAGAATAATATCTTCCACTTCCATCCAGGTTATTGCAAATGATGTAAAGTCTCCATCTTCTTTAATGGCTGAATAGTATTCCATGGTGCACATATACCACAGCTTGTTAATCCATTCCTGGGTTGGTGGGCATTTAGGCTGTTTCCACAAGTGTCCTTATGGTAAAAGGATTTTTTTTTCCCCCTTCTGGATAGATGCCCAGTAATGGGATTGCATGATCAAATGGGAGGACTAGCTTGAGTTCCTTGAAGTTTCTCCACACTTCCTTGTAAAAAGGTTGTATTAGTTTGCAGTCCCACCAGCAGTGTAAAAGTGTTCCCCTCTCCACGTCCACGCCAGCATCTGCAATTTCGAGATTTTGTGATGTGAACCATTCTCACAGGGGTTAGATGATATCTCAGGGTGGTTTTGATTTGCATTTCTCTAATAATTAGGGATGCTGAGCATTTTATCATGTGTTTGTTAGCCATTCATCTGTCTTCTTTAGAGAAGGTTCTAGTCATGTGTCTTGCCCATTGATATATGGGATTATTGGCTTTTTTCATGTGGATTAATTTGAGTTCTCTATAGATCCTAGTTATCAAGCTTTGGTCTGATTCAAAATATGCAAATATCCTTTCCCATTGTGTAGGTTGTCTATTTGCTTTGGTTGTTGTCTCCTTAGCTGTACAGAAGTTTTTCAGTTTAATTTAGTCCCATTTGTTTATTTTTGTTGTTGTTGCAATTGCCATGGAAGTCTTCTTCATGAAGTCTTTATGAAGACTTGATGAAGTCAAGATATCAAAAACACTGATATCTTCCAGTGTTTTTCTTATGCTTTCTTTTACATTGTTTCATGCCTTATATTTAGGTCTTTTATCCATCTTGCATCAATTTTTGAGAGTGGAGAAAGGTGCAGTTTCAGTTTCAGTCTTTTTTTCTTTTTATTGTTGGGGATTCATTGAGGGTACAATAAGCCAGGTTACACTGATTGCAATTGTTAGGTAAAGTCCCTCTTGCAATCATGTCTTACCCCCATAGAGTGTGACACACACCAAGGCCCCACCCTCCTCCCTCCGTCCCTCACATGTGGATATTCAGCTCTCCCAGCACCATTGATTGAATAGGGAATCTTTCCCCCAATGTATGTTCCTGTTTGGTTTATCAAAGATTAGGTGGCTGTAAGATGTTAGTTTCATTTCCTGGTTTTCTATTCAATTCCAAATGTCTATGTCTCTATTTTGGTGCCAGTACCATGCTGTTTTGACCACTATAGCTTTGTAGTACAGCCTAAATTCTGGTATGCTGATGCTTCCCAGCTTTGTTTTTCTTAGTAAGAACTGCCTTAGCTATAAGGCTTTTTTTTCTGGTTCCATACAAAACGAAGAATTATTTTTTCTAAGTCTTGAAATTATGATGTTGGCATTTTAATAGGGATGGCATTGAATCGGTAGATTGCTTTGGGCAGTATAGACATTTTAACAACGTTGATTCTTCCCAGCCATGAGCATGGTATGTTCTTCCATTTGTTAATATCCTCTGCTATTTCTTTTCTTAGGGTTTCATAATTTTCTTTATATTGCTTTTTTTTTCTTTCTTTCTTTTTTTTTTTTTGGTCTCACAATTCTTTTCTTTTTTTTCTTTTTTTTATTATTGAAACATAGCTGTGTACATTAATGCGATCATGGGGCACCATACACTGGTTTTATAGACCGTTTGACACATTTTCATGGTGTCATAGTGGTTAGTGGTTAACATAGCCTTCTTGGCATTTTCTTAGTTATTGTGTTAAGACATTTACATTCTACATTTACTAAGTTTCACTTATTCCCTTGTAAGATGCACCACAGGTGTAATCCCACCAATGACCCTCCCTCTGCTTTTTAATTATGTTTCTTTATTCAGCTTCAGCCATGTTTTAAAATCTTTCTCTTCTGAAATGTGATTTATTTTTGATTTTCCAAAAATATTGGTGTGTGTTATTGCTTTGGAGGTATTTTTGTCCATAGTTAACTTTCCTTCCATTTAGGACTAATAACATTCTATTTAATGGTGACTTAAAACCGAAAGACATTTTTAAAAAACTGCTGCATATTACTTAATGTGTATAAAGTGAATAAGTGGCCTCACTGGGCTGATAGATGATTTCACAAAGAAAAAATTAATATAGTTTCAATTAATATTTGATGGAAGATGCAATTCTCTGTTAAGTATACCTTGATTAACATCACTTTATATACTTGCTGCATCTTGACATGACATTTATTCCGCTTTCCTTTAAATATATCAATCAGATCCTTTCTGCTCTAACTTTTTATTTATAACACAAATTAAACTAAAATACCTCAACTATGGCTTGCATTTAAAAGAAGTAATCCAGGATATCAAATGTAAACAAGAAATAAGAAGGAAATAATGCATAGTAGAGATTCAGGGTCATCAATATATATATCACTTAAACGTTTTTAAGAATTCTTTTCAAAAATTTCACAAATATCACATTTCCTAATTATGTTCTCTTTCTTCAGAATATAAGTATTCACTTGATATTATCACTTTTTCCATTAAATTATATTTATTTTGCTTGATTATGTTTTGTGATAGTAGTTTCTCACTTTGTTTCATTAAGAATATGAATTACTTTGGAGGCATTATAAACTAAGTAGAGTTTGACAGGTGAATCTGAAAAGGTGGTTATCAAATCTGATTTTCTTTTTGGGAAAAATGCATTATAAATTTGAAATAATTTATTTGTAAACATTGAGAATAAAATACTTTTTGTGAGCAGAAATCATTAATATTTTCTCTGCCTTATTAAAATGATAATTTTATAATATTTAGATATATACTGTACATATTAATCTTTCTGTGATCTTTACTTATACATCAAGAATAACACAAGAATGTATGTGAATTTATTTCATCATTGTTAAGTGTTTTAGTCTCTGTGAAAATAGCTACTGTATTATTATGAGATATGTTAATAGAAAGTAAGTTTATTTATTCATAATTCTCCTGTAGAAATTTAAGACACCAACACTTTCAACAAATACAAAACAAGTTGTCATAAATTAATAAATAATTACTTTGTATTCATAGATGCTTATAATATTGTTTAATTAAATCTTCAATGAAATAGTATATGTATTCCTTCTTCAACATAGATAGAAAAGTGCTTAAAAATGAAAATACAAATGGTTTGTCTAACTATACAATAGTAATATGAAACAATCTTAAAATTTTAAGGTTAAGTTATTTTTGTAGCCAGACACCGTGGCTCACGGCTGTAATCTCAGCACCTTTGGAGGCCGAGGCAGGTAGTTTGCTTGAGACCAGCCTGAGCAAGAGCAAGACCCTGTCTCTACTAAAAATAGAAAAACTAGCAGGGCCTGTTGCAGCGCCCTCAGCTACTTGGGAGGCAAGAAGATCACTCAAGCCCAAGAGTTCAAGGTTGCTGTGAGGTATGATGCCACAGATCCCCACCCAGGGTGATTGAGACTCCATCTCAAAATAAATAAATAAATAAATACATAAATAAATAAATAAATAAGTAAATAAAGTCATTTCCCAATTTATGGTTTTGATAATGTAGTATAAATATGTGAAATTTTACTATTGGAGGAAATGGGATAAGTGGGATGGTATTTACCCAGTACCTCCTTATACTATTTTTGCCACTTTCTGTAAGTCTAATGTTATTTCAAAATATTTTTTAGTGTTATTTATAAGACTATTGTGTTTTCTCTCCAATTCTATTGTAAATCAATTGTTGTGAAATGAGTCTTTATATTTAAACTTACAAACAAAAATTCACGATTTGGAGAGTATTCTAAAATGAGGGGCCCATATTTCAGTAAAAGAGAAAGAAATGATCAGTTGATAGGTACGCTTTTTAGCATGGACTTATTTCCCTGTATTGTCTCCCTCATTTTCCAAAGCTGTTTATGCAGATATCCTTTTTTGACCGACCTGATGATTTGTTAAGAGTGTTATGCTAGGTGTGAGGGCAGGAATGCCGTTTTCGTTCACCCTATTTTTCCTAGCCATGCTGCAAATCATTCTTCTCCCTCCCATGCAGCAGAGGTTGCATGCTGTGTAAGTGATGGGGAAAGGCCCTGCTGGGTGAATCACACCACACGTGCTATCTCGAGATGCCTTGGTACTCTGCTAAGAGAACTCACCTGCAGGTAGGAAGTGATGTATTTGCTGCTTTATCTCAAATCCTACTAACACTCTATGAATCCTTTTTTCACATTTTGGGGAACAGACATACTGTTAACATTTTATTCACCCATTCAACAGTCACATGGGTGAATAAAACTGAATATAAAATTGATTTGTAGAATGTAAGGCACCCTGTTGATCATGGCAGCATTAATCATGTGTGACTTCCACAGGCCTCCTGGCAAGGGACTTAATTTCTTACTGCCATTGTTTCTAACTGATGCTCAGAGTCAAATCACCACATATAATAAAAAATGTTAAAACAAGTGTTTGAAAATATGAAAAGTAAAAACAATAGAAACGCAAACTCACTTTAAATTGGTGAGGTTTTAATCTGAAACAAAAGACATATCCTGTTTATTTCATAGTTTTTGTTTCTATTTGGTGCCCATTACATAAGAAATAATTGTATTTCCATACAAAAGCATTTACTTGTTAGTTATCCTAATAATCTCATAAATATATCCCATTTAAAGTGAATGCCATCTTCTGAAGTCTGTTGCTCATTACAATATTGTATTAATAAAAAATGTTTAATACTTTGCCTGAAGATCTTGACTCTGCGTATACTCTTGTCAGGAATTCTAATGAATGATAATTTTATTGAATTCCCAGCAGCCATGAAGATACACTTACACAGAGATGATGCTAATTTACAGTAAGTGTGTTAGCACGTTGGGATCCTTATCCCTAAAATATGTAGAACTGACCAGGAAGAAGATTCTGACGTAAAATGTTAGCTATTAAACTCTCTATATTTGAAATTTTGAAATTATGAAATTTTCTCCCTCTCTTTCCATCTCTTTACCTGTTCTCTCACCTTTATTTCTTTTCTTTCTTAGATATCATGAATAACTGAGATTTATGCTTTAAATTTAACAATATTAAAGCTTTTTTTTTTTTTTTTGAATATAGCAAATTCACCTGCCCTATGGGCCTTAGGGAATATGGTCTCAAAAACTATGCAAATCTTCTAGAAAGAGAAGAATCAATTAAAAAACTTATAGATACTCTCTACAGACTTGTAACTGGTTGTATTAGTACTTACTGATATACCCAGGAAACAGAAAATTGTCAAAATTTTCTTCTTTAAGATAGTAAATGAATAAAGTCTGACTATCTTCATAACAAGCTTATGAAAATCATTATTTGCAGAAAATCCAGTGTGTACTCAACATCATGATCATAGAATTATGTGTGTGTGTCTGTGTATATGCGTGTGAATTTCTATTTTACAGGCATTGCCTTGGGGACCAAGACCCAGTTGTTATTTATGAGTATTGACTCAATGTTTTCTCTTAATCCAGTATCTAATGAAATATTAGTATAATGTCTCTGCATGGTAATTGTGTTTCAACAGTTTAAAGCCTAATTATCATATTGGAGTTGTTCATTGAATAAACACCTACTTTTAATTGCTAATTTTAACTAAAATTATTCATAGATATCAGTGTAAATATCATTAATGCAAGATACATATTAGATTATACTATATCCTATCTTTTACGTACTTCAGTTTTGATCATAAGAGCTAATAAGTTAGTATTTACCATTTTTAGGCACTATCTGAGCATCATCTATATGCTGTCTGTCTTAGAAACCTCCTGAAGTTGATACTAGTATGCTTTCATAGAGATGGAGATTTATAACTAAGTGATCTGCCCAAGATTATTTAGATAGTAAATTACAGATTGAGCTTTCCTGTAGACAGGGTCTCCAGGATCCATGTGTTTAATAACAAAATATACTTCTAAAAAACTAAACGATAATATTAATACCCTTTACCCAACATTTACTGAAAAATAACTATACAGAATAATAATTGCTCAGAATCATGTGCAAAATTTTCTCATGTCATTCTCACTACAAATTGATGAAGTAAGTTCAGTTATTAAATTAATTGCACAATTAGACAAGTTGAGGATAAGGAGATTTTGCAATTATGTGAACTCTCTCCTTAAGTACAGTTTTTCTCTACTGTTATGATACTTAACCACTGTGTTATAATACTTTCACATAATCATAAATTAAGTCATTAATTCAGTCAGTTCATGTTAAACATTAAAGATAAACATTGAAAATAAAATAATGAATAAAGAACACTCCCTGATTCAAATGCTTATCTGTCTTCTCAGTCATTGTCTTTTTTACAATTAGTTCTATATAGAAATGATACACTATGGATGAACAAAGAAAGGAGTAATTTCTTTTACTAATGAGATCAGGAATTTCTTCTGCAAGAGAAGAGAGCTGAACTGGATTTCTAGATGTGAATATGGCTGAGAGGATGATTAGGTGTTAATTGCCAGTGCAAGCAATGAGCGATGTAAGCATGGACCAGAGGATGACAGTATACAAAGTATTTAGGTAATGAAAATGCGGTTTCTTGAGGTTATAGACTACAGTTGGAAATGTGTTCATGGAAATAAGGCTGGAAAGGCAGACAGGAACCAATGTACACAACCTTTCAGCTATAATAGGCAATGGTTAGCGCTGTGTGATCACCAATAAGGAGGCAGTAATATATATATATATATATATATATATATTTCCTGAATAGGGTAACACAATACCAACTGTCAGTCTTAGAGACAAACTGTGCACATTATTAGATCAGTGTACAGGAAGAATAGTATAAGCTAGGATGAAGTAGGATTGTAGAATTGTCTTTAAAAACTTTGCCTAGAGTGAAGAGAGGAGTTCATGAGAGTTTTTCTTTTCTTTTTTTTTTTTTTTGAGAGTCTTTCTTAACAGAACATGTTTATTTGTATATTACTAAAGTTTGAGAATTATTGCCAAGACATTTGATTCTAAATCAATATGCATTCAATGGTTAACCACCGGCCTCTGTGTCAATCCTATCCCTGCTTCTTAAATCAGGAATACTCAATCATCTTAGTTGTATGTCTTTGCTTTTATTAAGAAATTGAGATGTATTATTTGCAAAGTCTGATTATATTTTCATACTTGTGCTTTCTTTATTTACTGAAACTCCAATACACACATATGTAAAAATGTGTTTGTATTATTAATATATGAAATAGTTTCAGACGTTTATACTGTCATCAGCTTCTGAGCCAATAATCTAGTTCTAGGGTCCAAATATACAGTAGTGATTTTTAAACATCCTACAGTGTTGTATTTTTGCTAATACAGCTCTTACAATAAAGAACACTGCTTAATGTTAGGCTTGTGTCATTTTTCTTCTGATATCTCATTTAATTATTAATTTCAGTAACTTGCATTGCAAACATTTGCACATACTATGATAATGAGTTGCCCAGTACACTTAAGAAGTCCAGTGAGGTTAGGAATGGCTTCATTGACCTCTCTGTGCTTTAGTTTGATTGGCTTTTATAATATTCTAGAGAATCTATAAATGATCTGTGAAAAAAATAATTGTTTGCAGACCTGTTATTTATTTTGTTAATAAAGTACTAGTTTGGAAAAAAAATGGCTTATATTTATTTATCTCTCCCTAAAATATCATCTTAAGGTTAATATTTGTTGCAAGGATTGGTTTGTCTGAGCCTAAGTATAAGGGGTCAGACATCTGATGCCCTTCACCTAAGACAGATGTTTTAAGATCCAAAATTTGCATGTATTTATATGGAAGAGCAGGGATAAAATTCATATCAGTTTTGTCTGTAATGAAATACTATAAATTGGATGACTTATTGTATTTTGTCAAGATTCATGAGAGACACACAGCCAATAGGAAATGTGTACAGATATATGCATGAGAGTAGATTTATACTGGGAATTGGCTCATATGATCAGAGAAGCCAAGAGGCCAGGACATCCAAACATACGCCATCTGCAAGCTGGAGAACGTGGGGGTAGAATTTAGTCTGAGTCCAAAGCCAAGAATTAAGAGTTCTGATGTGCAAAGGTAGGAGAAGATGGATATTCCAACTCAAAAAGGGATGGAGAGAGGAAGGCAGGATGAAAGAGAGAGTGAGAGAATATGCATTTGTCTTTTTTATACTTATCTGCCTTTTTCCCTTTTTTCTTTTTCTTTCTATTAAGGGCCTCAGTGGATTAGATAATGCCTACCACATAGATGATAAGCAATACAAAAGCGGTCCACTCTTTCAAATGCTGGTATCTTTCAGGCACATCCTTATAGACACCACAGCCATAAATGTTTCAATAGGCATCTCGGCAGCCCTTAGTTGAGTCGCGCTGAGAGAAAATTAACCATCACTCTTACACACAGAGAAATTTATTTTTCACCACTCTGGAGGATGACATCCTACATCAGGGCACCAGCCGCGTCTCTTTCTGGATTGTAGACTACCAACTTCTTGTATTATATGGCAGAGAACAAACAGAGAGAGGTTACTTAACTCTAATATAATACTTTGGGAATAGATAAATAAACAGAAGACCATTTTCAAGACAGATTTCAGCACTAGTACTTCATTAACAAAATAAACAACAGGTCTGAAAATATTTAATTTTTTACGAATCACTTATGGTTTTATAAGGCCTCTAAATTCATTAAGTTAGAGTTTCATCTTTATGATCCAACTGTATTCCAAATGCTTCATCTCCTAGTACCATTACCTTAGGATTTCAAACATAGGAGTTTTATGGGGACACAAACTTTCTGGACATAATAAATAAATGTTTTTTTTTTAATTTTCAAGAATTAAAAATTGAAAGTATGCATATTCAGTAAAGACAAAATGCATTTATAGAGTTTTAAAATTAAGATCAATTGTCCAGATAGCTATTTATTTGCTGCATTTTTGTAGTCAAAAACACTGAACACAAATGTAGAGAAAAGTTCAACCAGAACAAACTGTCGCAGTAGTATAGGTTTAGAAAAGCAGTGCAGACCTCCCCGGTCACAGCTCAGTACTTACTCATTCTTACCACATTGACTCCATCATTCCAAGAATCTAGACACTTTAATGAAGGGGATGGATTCAAGTTTGTGGAACGTTGGAAGGAGTAAAAGGGAAAGGGTATCAAAAATAAAATGTGGTTTTAATACAAGGTCAATAATCTACCAATACTTATTTATGTTCAGAAACCCAAAGGCAACACCTTCTGATTTTCTGCAGAAGATTGGCAATACCACTGACATGATATGGCAGTGGAGTCTAAAACAATTGAAAAGATACCACCACTATATGTGGAACAAAAGAGAACTATCCCTTCTGCCAGAGCTCCTGTCCCTGGCACACATCTCTCACTGACAGCCTGAGAAGTAACTAGGGGCAGCTCACTACTTTTAGTGCAGAAACAGAATTGGCTCGTCATTCTCCTGTCTTCCGGTCTTCTCACTATTAGCAGAAACATTTAGGAAGTCTGGGAAAATTTTGTTTCATAGCAACAATATGGATGAGTACACAAAAGGGTGGGTCTTTGAGAGGATAGATGTGTATCTGCCCCAGGGTGCACTGTCCTTTCACATATGTGTCTGCACACACCACCACCACCAACAGCTTCATGCTTCTGCCCAATATAATGTGACTATATTACATACAGTGATTTTCACCATGTGTGAAAAGAGGTGTTGCTGTCCACTGGGCTTCTTGGTCGATGACACAGAGGCAGCACCACAGACAAAATGAATGATTTTAAAAGGGAAGGCTGGTGCTCGCTCAGGCACATCAGCAATCACCTGTCTTTATTCACATTCTTATATATCCAAACTCATCAGATAAAAATAATCCAAGGATAAAGAAGACAAAATGTAACAAAACTGTCATAAAGATTCCTTATCAGCGTTAATGCCGCAAAGTACTTACACACCTTTCCAAACTAAGAATGTTCTGTTTGGAGATAAACAACAATGGAGATAAACCACAAAGGCGCTGGGTTGTCTGTTCTGTTTGCCCATTTCCCTAGATGACTAACTAAAAGTTATTGTGTAAATAGGTAGGGAAGTAAGTGCAAGGGCCCATTGCCACAGCTAGATGTCCCTAGCTGTGACTTGTCAGGGCCCTCTGGCACATTCTTTCCTTTAAGAGATAACTGCCTGCATTTTTCAGCAAAGCTGCTTCTGTGAGCTGGGGGAGAATATCCCCCAAAACTCACATTTAGCCCAAGTACTGGAAATGTTCCTTCTCAGGGCCTCATACTTCAAGGAGCACAAATGAGACTGATTCACCTTACAAGGGTGCAGGGGACTGTGCCCCTTCAAAGAGGATGAACACAAAATTCTCCAGTCATGTTATTCATCACTGCTGATTGTTTTATACTTGTTGAAATTTTACCTGGAAAATCTGTACCCTAGGGATGATATCCTAAAGTTGACACAAACAATACCCCCAATAAAAATAAGGAGCACAAAATAGTTATACACAAATATATAATTCACAACCAAGAAAAATATGCATATATGCTTAAATCCTTGTTGCTGTGACTGATCAGGAGATCTGAATTGACATTTGCAAACTCTTCTAACCATGCTCCTTTTAGCCTCAGGCAACATTTGGCTGGTTGAGTGTCTTAACCTGATGGGTAAAGAGTTTGAATGAATAATGTCACTTGCATTATTTTATTGTCAGTTACTTTACTTTTTTACTACTGAAATAAAAGTTTTAAGAGAAACTTCCAGATAATTCTATGAATTATAAAAGGGCCTTTCTGTCCTATCAGGTAGCAACAACCTAATTTTCTCTTGATAATCAGCATCAATCGTTCCAATAATTATTTCCTTTATCTAATGTTTCATTAAGAGGAAGACACCTAAATGGTCAGATAACAGTCTTAACTGGCAGCCCAGGGCAATAATTACTCAAAACTCAAACGTCTTGTATAATAGAAAAATCAGTCCCACAAAATACTGTTATCACCTGGGCCTATATATTATAATTTAATTGAAAGAACACTAAATAAAAAAAAAATAAAAATTACAGTAAGATGATCCTTAACTGTGACAAATTCTCAGAAGGTGATTCCAGCATTTCATCTGGCTTGTCCCTTTTGGTTGATGGGAACTCATGATAAAGACAAAAAAAATTGCAATATGTACCTTTTTGATGCACTTGTCTGGCTAAATAAATTCTGTAATAAGAATAAATGCAGTTTGTTTTGCCATGATCATTAATAAGAAACTTGATTAATCCACTGAGGATGAGGAGAAAATAATTATTACATGAAAGGAAAGTAAATTCATACCCTACATTATTATTTGTTAAACTGAGAATGCATTGATGCTTCTTCCTTGATAAAAGTGTCCCATTGTAGTCAGCCTACCACTTGTTTGACCAGGAAATGATGTCATATTAATGGCTCAATAATAGCCAAAATTCAGGTATTCTGTATTTTGTCAAATGCCCTTTCTGCATCAAGTGAGAGAATCATATGGTCTTTGTCTTTTATTTTAATTATGTGGTTAATTACATTTATAGGATTATATGTGTTGAACCAAACTTGAATCCCTGGGATAAAACCCAATGGATCATGATATATCGTTTTTTTAAGTGCACCTGTATTCTGTTTGCTAAGATCTTATTGAATAATTTTGCATCATACTCATCAATGACATTAGCCTATAGTTTTCCTTTTTGTTGGGTCTATTCCTGATTGAGACAGCCCCCAGTGGGGTGGAGAGTTTGGGTTTCTGGGAACATGGCAGAAAGAAAATGCAGAAGGTCAGAATAAAATAACTATACAACCAAGAGTCCTGGGGGCCAGAAGCTGTCAGAGTGTGGCAGTGCCGTGGCTACTCCAGGTTCTTACAGGTATTTGTTGAGATTCAAACAAAGGAATTTAAAGAAACAGTTGCAAGGAAAATGTTACAATAAATGTTACACTGTTTAGCAGGATACACAAGATGTGCAGACTGTTTTTCTAGGTTGATGTATCATAGTATGGGGAACATGTGCTTTGACACCTGCTGTTATTGGTCTGACTAGTATCTGCTTAGCTGTTTCTGCCTAGCTAAGTGATTAATTTTGTTGTGCCTATGGTTGTAACTGTTGCTGCTAACACATGTGTCCTAATTCTCACTGTGATTGTGACCGAAACTTTGTTACAGTCACCTGCCTAGCTAATGTCACAGGTCAGCAACTTTTGCTACTGCCCTGGACATTCTGCTCCCTATGCATATCTTGAGGTGTCTTTGTTACAAATTTCCAACACATATACTTTATGGCTTGTGATATTTTAGATTATGTCAGTCACAGACACGTAGTAAGCAAATAAGTTGAAGAATAATGAGAATTGCAGTGACTACACGTTTCTCCACAATCATTGATTAACATTATTTCATAAAAGACAGCTGGAATTTGTTCTCCCATACCTGGTTTTGGAAAGAGGGTGATATTTGCTTCATAGAATCTTTTAAGGGAGGATTCCTCCTTTGTTTTGAAATTGACTATGCAATAGAGGTACTATCTACTCTTTGAAGCTTTGGTAGAATTCTGGTGTGATATCATCTGGTCAAGAGTCCTTTCTTTTTTGGAAGATTTTGTATTGTTAACACAGTTTCAGTGCTTGATTTAGGTCTGTTCAAAATTTCTAATTCTTTCTGGTTGAGTTTAGGAAGGTGGTGTCCCAGCGAGCCCTGCCAGAGCTAAGGGGAGGACATGTGGTCTTCGCCCTGGGGTGTTTTTTCGGCAGCCAGCAGAGGAACTAGCCGGTTGGAAGGTTGGGAGTGGCCCTAGGAGGCTCCATTGACCCAAGGGGCCAGACAACTGCTGGGGGACACCTGCAGGTTGCCGGATCAGGGAGTGCAGTCCTGTCTCTGCCCCTGGCCTCTGTCTCCCTTCCCTTGCACTTGTGGCTGAACAGGAACCCCCCATTTCTCAGGTTTGTCCAGCTTTATGTAAATTTCCTAGGCCTGGACAATTCTGTGAATGGACTGTATCCATTCATTAAAAGATTCATTCACCTTGCCTAGAACAAGGGACTATATTCATTCATTGATACACTCATTCCTCTTGCCCTAGCAGAACAGACTGTATCCATTCATTTGTTACCATGTCCTGGCCAGATGTAACTACAGAGGACCCATGTGACTACATATACCCCTAAACAAAGAAGCCAGGCACAGAGAGATTTTCTGACTTAAACCTTTCCTTCTTCCAGGAGCTCTGTTTCATTTTATTTTTTGTTTTTCTGTATTATTTTCTGTAAAATAAATCCTGTCTTACCACTGATCTATGGTCCTTGCATTCATTCTTTGAATTCCGGAGACCAAGGACCAACTGAAGGAGAAATTCTGGTATCAGTGTGTTTCCAGGTATTAGTTCATTTCCTCTATATTTTCAAATTTCCGGATATAGAGTTTTTTAGAGTAATCATTAAAGTCCTATTGTATTTCTGTGGTATTTGTTATTATTTTCTCCTCCTTTTCATTTCTGATTGAAGTCAATAGAGATCCTACTTTTCTTTTTCTGGTTCATCTGGCCCAGGTAAACCCTCAAACTATATGTTCCTTTACAGAGATCCATCTCTGTTCCTCTTCATGATACTTTTTAAAAAAATCAATCCCCCAGTCCTCTTTCTCATATTCCTTGACCATTTGACAAATTATTATGTATTTACCATTAATTCTTGGATATTGGTAGCCTGGGGCATCTCCACATGATATATAAGATAAAAATTATTCACTGCTCAGAAGTTCTGGACACTGGGATGATTTTTATTCTCCACTATTTTTTTTCAGGGTCACTAGACTAGGAAAATAATTCCATAGCATTTCCAAGTTTGGCTAGTGCCACCATCATCTGCAGAATTATCCATAAATTAGGCCTAAGCATTTTCTTACCCAGCCAATTGGTTAAAAACACTTCCCCAAAGTCTGCCAATTTAAGTGAAATGATAGGTAGTATTGCACCAGATTTGCTATGCCACTTACTCGTGAATGCATAAGAGACTAGTGACTGATCTTAGTTATCTCTGTCCTATTCAAGGATGAGGTGCTGCTTCACATAATATATAGCTCGGCAGATAATTACAGATAGCTCAAGTTAGAAAATCAATTGTTTCAATGGTAAGTCTGCTTCAGATTCCTGTAGCCAATCAAGATCTCTTTCTCAACAGAAACTATTTGGGACAGGACAGTATATAACTTTAACACAGCTCTTTGCTCCAATTATCCCATGGCCAGGGATGACTAAGAGCATCTTTTTTTCTCCCAGAGATTTTGAGGAGCATCACTGATGCTCTGAGGTGCATAACTGATACCTCATAGACAAGTTTGTTATGCTGTCAATAATACAGGGCAGTGAACCCCAGGTTGGTCAGCGCCAGCCACCAGTAGGACCTGCCGCACCTTCTGTATCTCTGTGCTGGCTTGGTGGTGTTGGTGCAGCGGACCAGGGGAAGCAGAGCTGGAGAACCAAGTGTGGCAGAGAGGGTGAGCTCAGTGGAAGCCCACAGGTCCCTGGTTAGTTGAGGGAGACCATGGCACAGCTGGCGCTGCTGCTGGTATCAACCCCAGAACCACCATAGAACCTAGAAAATTCTACTCTGGCTGCACTACTCACCTGTGAACATTTCACTGGCCTAAGGATTATACAAGGTTCCCATGTTGAGGGATGAACAGGGACCCCTAATTTCTTAGCCCTGGGCAATTTTTTGAACGGACTGTATCCATTCTTTAATGTGTTCATTTACCTTGCCTCTAACAGAAGGGACTGTATCCTTTCATTAAAGCACTCATTCATCTTGCCCCAGAAGAAGGATCTGTATCCATTAATTTATAACCAAGGCTTGGCCAAACGAACTACAAAGTACCTGTGAGACTACACATACACCCCAAGACAAAGAACACAGGCACAGAGGAGATATTTTCAGACTCGAGTTTTTCCCTCTGCCAGGAGCTCTGGTGTTTTTTCTTCTGTATTCTTTTCTATAAAATAAATCCTGTCTTACCACTGAACTGTAGTCCATGTATTCAGTCCTAGAATCCCTGAGACCAAGGACCTAATGAAGAAGAAATTCTGTTAACACCCAGATCTGCTATAGAGCTTTTTTCTTGCTCTAACTGTCTTACACGTAATTAAGACGAACTCGTTGCAGGTAGACTTGTAGGGGAAAGAATGTAGGTCTTCCTATAAGATATAGCTCAATGTTCTTTTTAAATTGTGCCCATTCATTCAAACTTGCTATAATAAAATAATATAGTTATGTTGATTTAATCACAGTTTTCTAGGCATTCAATTTTCTCCAATAATTTACTGAGTAAAACATGTAAAGAGCTATTCTGGGAGCTCTACAGCTTCAAAGAAGTATAATATAAACTATTCACATTCAATCTATCATAATAAATAAATCAAGTATATATGAATAAATAAAAAGATAGCAGAATAAGCTAAGTGCAATGAAAACAAGTTTACTTTAATATTGTAAGAATTCAGAAAACAGAGGTAACTTTGGGGAGAACTAGAGAAAGCTTTGTAAAGGAACCTAATATTTACTGTTTGTGAACAATTTATCTTTTCTCTTCCTTATAAAATGGTAGAAAACAGTATATTACTCCTCTAGTGACCCTCCTAGTAATTCTTGTGGTGTTTGCACAATATTTGATTCAGCTTAAGTATTGGTAGACATAGCTTAATTGGAGATTTTTGAAAAGAAGTTGTTAATATTCTGGACCTTAAAGGGTAATAGTCATGTAATGTTAGACAGCACAGCTCTTCTTCTGTCTTATTGTTTACACCCGGAAGCTATGGATGAATTTCTTATAGGTAGCAGATAATTTTAACTTGTGATTTTATGATACTTTCCCTTTAACTTGTTCACGCAGAATTACATCTTGGATAACATCCATTTAATAATAACTAATGCAAAACAAAATATTCATTAGATAAACTAATCATAAATTTTTAGACTAGATGTTATCTGTTAGGTTAATTATATCAAGACATTATCTCACCACAATTTTTTTTTTTTTTGAGACGGAGTTTCACTTTGCTGTCCTCAGTAAAGTGCCATGCCTTCCTAGCTATTAGCAACCTCAAACTCTTGGGTTCAAGTGTTCCTATTGCTTCAGCCTCCCAAGTAGCTGGGACTGAAGACACCCACCACAATGTCCAGCTATTTTTAGAAACAAGGTCTTGCTCAGGCTCAGGCTGGTCTTAGACCTGTTAGCTCAGGCAATCTACCCGCCTGGGCCTCCTAGAGTGATAGGATTATAGGTGTGAGCCACTGTGCCCGGCCACCACCACAAATTTTTAAAAGAAAAATTTCTAAGGTTTTTTTTTTATTATTATTATTATTGTTGCTCTTTGTTTTATTTTACTATATTAGATTTATAGTGTATCAAGTCCTGTATTTAACATTTAAAAATTATATAACTTATCATTCAAAACTAAACCTTTTAAACTAGTCCTGTGCATTCTGGAAAATATATAAATAAATTTCAAAATTTGGCTGAATTTCCCTTTGCTAGAATCAACTATGTAACACAGTAGATATTAGGAATTTACAAATTAAAATGATAAACTTAGTAATAGAGTTAATATGATATATTTAGATAATGAGTACATTCATAGGTATTATGTTTATGCTAATTTGTCTTGAGCCCTACCTTATTACATTTATTGCATTTCCTGTGAGCTACTATACATAATCTATAAGTATACATACACTCAAATAACTTTTAAAGACAGAATATAATTTTAGAACCCATAAATTACCACCAACATATTGGTTCTGGTGGTTTGAGTTGCTAAATGATGGTTTCCTCAGGTTTTACTTACTTGGTTGACTATTCCAAATTTAAAGTTGCTTCTAACAGTAACAGTGGCAAGGAAGATTAATAGGTAGATGCATTTTTTATTTAATTAATGTTAGGTTGGGCAGAAGATTAATGGTGAATACTTAGTTGTCTCGCATTCATTGTACATTTAAAAAATTAATAGCAGTTCCATTTAAGCTTACAGACTGATCCAGATAAAATGTTTTTTTAAAAACTATGTACTTTTCATTTAGTAAAACATTATGTGTAATCCTAGAAATTTATGTTACATATTATTAACATGTAATATTAAGATGTATCTTTTCTTAAAGAGTAACTAAAACAATGATTTTCAACTACTATGCCGCTGCACCCTGGGGTACCATGAGAGGACCTTAGGTGTGACACAAAAAGTTTTCAGGATAATTAATTGAATGTTTTTGAAAGAAATTCAAGTCACAGTAAGTATATTCTTTTTTTTTTCTCTTTTTTATTTTGATCATCATAATTTAAGTGTACTGTGGAAGTTTATCTATATGTTCAAGTGTGCCATGAGTGAAAAAAGATTGAAAAATACTAAACTAAATCATGGTAATTATTATTATTATTATTTATTATTATTAGTTTTTTTTTTTTTGTAGAGACAGAGTTGCACTTTATTGCCCTCAATAGAGTGCCGTGGTGTCACACTGCTCACAGCAACCTCCAACTCATGGGCTTAGGTGATTCTGTTGCCTGAGCCTCCCACGTAGCTGGGACTACAGGCACCTACCACAACGCCCGGCTATTTTTTTGTTGCAGCTTGGCTGGGGCTGGGTTTGAACCCTCAGTATATGGGGCCGGTGCCCTGCCCACTGAGCCATAGGCGCCGGCCCAGTCATGGTAATTATTTTAGCTCATGTAGTATGGTAAAAATAATCTCAATACATCAATATATGTGAATTGATTTTAGAACTAATTTTTTTTCATTGAATATATACATGAGTCATATCAATTTGTAAAAATGTTACTCAGCATTTGGGTTATGTGCTGTATTGATTCTGCAGGTTCAATGTCTCTATATCAAATTCTTCTATACTTTTATTTATCCATTTATATGTTTATCTGTTAAAATACTTGGGTACCAATGAGTTCATAGACTTTACCTTCTTAATTAAAATAATTTACTAAGTAGTGTGAGAGACATTGATACGTATCATAATGATAGTGAAGACCTAAATATTGATTTAATTGGGAGAGAAGCTAAAATTTCTGATCAAATTTATTCAGCATTCCTTCTTTGAAAGACTACAAGCACAGATTATGTTTTAGAGTATTTCATCAGGCTCTTTATTTAAATCCAAGTGAAAATAGGCAGATTTTGGATGAGCAGTAGGCTAAGAGATGGTCCATGCTGAACCACACTAAAATAGTGCTGAAGACAATTTCCAATGTGAATTACAATCAGAATGAGTCTCTTTATGTCATCACAATTTATTTTTCTTCTTCAAAGTAAACATTTTGTTCCTTATATATAATGACTCCATGACAGCAGGGAAAAATGTATAATAAAATTGATTTATCCTCCCCATATTTTTTCTTTAGAAGTATTTCTTCCTGAAGGAGACACTGCAAAAAGTAAAATCGTAGCATTTTAGGTCGTACAGTTGATTGCTAGGGTGTCATAAGGAGAAAAATAGAGTGAATAATTTCTGAGTAGAATAGGTTTGTTTCAAGTAGCATTCAATATAGACTTTTTTACCCACCTAAATCTTCCACCACAAGAGAGAACAACCCAGTAGCTTGACTAAAAGAACTTCATAAAGTATGTGTTAAAGACAAGAAAGGATCTCACATTTATTAAGGCATTCATATGGGTCAGGCAGAATGCTAAGTATTTTATATATTTTATTTCAGAAGAACACCATTTAAAAGTTCAATACGTCCCTCAATCCACACCTCCGGTTTTTGCCTTTCTTCATGGTCAAACATCATTAGGTGGTCTTTAATTCTTCATGTCCAATTCACTTTTCAAACAAGTTGAATCTGCTTTCTGCTAACTTTATTGCATTGGTGTAAGTCACTGGCTTTACCCCTCTCTAGTCGTTAATAATGGCATTCATACAGCTAACTACAGCACCAAGTTTATTGTCTAGCCTTAAGTTTTGCAGCCTCATTCTACCATAGCTGCATTTGATTTCTATCCTCAGTGAAACAACTGGCAATTCTTGCCTACCATGATTCTGCGTTTTCTTGGTTTCTCTCCTCCAGTCCTGCTATAACATGTTATTCATAGTCTATTGCTATGTAGCCTAATTCATCGAGTGTTTAAGCAATAGAATGCTAAGGCCATTTTCTTACAGATTTTCCCTAAGAGATGCTAACTTTTTTTATAACTTTAAATATCTTCTAGAAATCTCTTCTGAGAAGCAGATAAGCCTATTCAATACTTTGATTTACTTATATCACAATCTCAAAATTGAGGCAGAATCCATATATTTTACTACAAACATATATTTTAATCCCATTCACCCCTCTGTGTTCCCTGTAACCACTCTTGTCCTCACCAGGATGGTGTCACTACCCAAACATCTTCTGCCTGAGATAATAAAATAGTCTTTTTTTTTTTTTTTTTGTGGTTTTTGGCCAAGGCTGGGTTTGAACCCGCCACCTCTGGCATATGGGACCGGCGCCCTACTCCTTGAGCTACAGGCGCCACCCTAAAATAGTCTTTTTTTTTTTAACCATATCATTATAAGTCATACCTCTGTTCTTTTTTTTTAATTTATTTATTATTAAATCATAGCTGTGTACATTAATGTGATCATGGGGCACATAACACTGGTTTCATAGACCATTTGACATATTTTCATCACACTGGTTAACATAGACTTCCTGGCATTTTCTTAGTTATTGTGTTAAGATATTTATATTCTACATTTAGTAAGTTTCGCATGTACCCTTGTAAGATGTACCGTAGGTGTGGTCCCACCAATTAATAGTCTCTTAACTGGTGACTCCCTTCATTCTTCTATTTCTCATTCAACGAACTAAGACTATTTGATTTTAAATTAATTAATGCCACTTTTCCCAGCCCTAACACCCATTGATCTTAAAATGCCAGTTGCTCTCTTGGCCTAAAAGCCATAATGGTATCTAAATATCCATTCCCCAAACCCACTCATTACTCATGCCTTATCCCAGGCCTTATTGCAGTCTCTCAAGTGAGTCACTGTCACATTTTTCTTTCCCTATTTCTAGGATCATAACATTTCTTCTGCTGAAATACTCTGCTCCTCTGCCTTTCTTGTTCTCGTGGTTCATTAGCTTTCTCACACGTCAGTTTGCAGCTCTCAGAAACACCTGTGGCCTCCAAATAGCTGCCGCACATAAGCCCATGTGAATTAGATTTCCCCACATCATTATCTTTCTTAGCAGCCCATTCATTTCTGCTTTATAACACACTGATGATTGTATATATACGTGTCCATAAAGTTCATGTGCGATTTACTATGTTAAACTATTTTAAATGGAAGGTGAACTTTATTCTATCCTGAATGTATGTAAATATATATTGTATATAATTATTTTTTATATTGATTACTTTGTTGTTGTCTGTTGCTGTGTTTTAAAGGTGACTTATACATAGTGGGAACATATATTTGATATTCATCCTAACACCTTCCAGACCTGTGTGGCAGGCATAATCTCATTTGCCTTTGGATTTGTTGCATTTCTATATAATCCTTTTGCCTGGTGCCATTGATTACCAGCCAAACCTGTGACTTGTTTCAAATCAACAGACTAGGCAGAGTGGTGGGATGTCGCTCCTATGATTGGCAACATTGTATAGAACTGTCTTGGCAGACTTGAGAGAGAGATCATCTTGTGTGGCTTGTGTAAGAAAATACCCAAGTTGTTAACAGCTGGTGGAAAGAGGCCCGGCATGGTGGCTCACACCTGTAATCCTAGCACCCTGGGAGGCCAAGTGGATTGCTTGAGCTTGGGAGTTCGAGACCAGCCTGATACAAAGGGAGACCTGGTCTCTAAAACTAGGCAGGTATGGCAGGCACCAGTAGTCCCAGCTACCGGGGACGGTAAGGCAAGAGGATGACTTAAGCCTGAGAGTTTGACGTTTCTGTGAGCTATGACGTCATGGCATTCTATCTAGGGCGATAAAGTTAAACTTAAACAAAAAACAAACAAAATCTCCCTATGGAAAGCTCTATGATTCAGGATAATGTTGAGTTTGCCTCTAGGATCTTGACCCCAGCCAATAGTCAGTTACAATCCTATGTTTTCATGTTCTCAATCATACAGCTATAAGGAAGTAAATTCAGCTAATTCTATATGTGAGCTCAGAAGTGAATTATTTCCTTGTCAGGACCCCAGATCCAGCAACAGCCGAGCTGGCTCCTTCATGGAGCCTCATAAGACTCTGAGAAGACACCTGCCCTCCAGAGCTGTGAGATAATGGTAGATTTTTTTTTTTTAAAGCTGGTGGGTGTGTAGTAATTTTCTATACAGCTGTAGTAAACTACTATAATCAGAATATACCATGCTTTACCTTTAAACCAACTTAGACTGGGAAGCTATGAATAGGTTTCCATTCTTTGTTATTACTATGTTGTTTCACTCGAGGTGTTTTAATCTTATTGCTTAAAAAAGGAATATTAGAGACACAATCTTAACTGCTTTTTATAAACCATTTGTACTAAACATTTTGGGTAATATCATAACATCATCAATAACTTGAAATAAGATACCATGTGTGATGATATCCTATATTTGGCATTTAACTGCAAAGAAAGTGATAAAATGGGTTTTATAAGTTATGAACTAGAATCTGCAATTCAATGTCATTATTTCTATACATCAAAGTTGTGTCTTGATATAGAGCTGCTTCTCCATAAAAAATCAATTTTGCAATGTTTATGCCAATTCATTACATTTGATTATGAATGAAATGTTACATCTCAAGTGCTACAAAATAATTATCTCTTAATAAATGAATTTATTCTTAATTCAAAATGAAGATTTATTTAAGTGAAGTCAATGAAAAATAAAAGTTAATTTAAGGAATAGCTATTTGGTTAGTTTTCAATTCTCAACCTTCCAAATTTTTGTAGACCTATTAAAAAATAAGTAAAATAAAATACATTAAGGTAATATTTTAGAAAAGCTCTTTGGAGTATTAAGATGAGTAAACTGACCATCTTTATTCAACAGACTAAGCATTTCTTTCTCCAAAGTTAATTGCTCTTTTAGATCAGAACACTCAAAATGGAAAGGAGATTGCCACATGGACACTTAGAACTCAGCTCAGAAAGAGCTAAGATGTTCAAAGTGAAACAGAAAATGAGAATGAGTGGAGAGCTTCTATTGATCTCAAGGAACACATTATATTGGCTGCTTTAGCTTTGAAATTCCTCTCAACATTGATTGCATGATTTTGTTGTGGTCAGAGAGAAACGATAAAGACTAAAAATTTCAACCATGATTTATTTTCTCTTAGGTGTATAAGATTCAGTCTCAATAAAATAAAAATTATATTGGGCGGCGCCTGTGGCTCAGTGAGTAAGGCGCCGGCCCCATATGCCGAGGGTGGCGGGTTCAAACCCAGCCCCGGCCAAACTGCAACAAAAAATAGCCAGGCGTTGTGGCCGGTGCCTGTAGTCCCAGCTGCTCGGGAGGCTGAGGCAAGAGAATCGCGTAAGCCCAAGAGTTAGAGGTTGCTGTGAGCCGTGTGACGCCACGGCACTCTACCCGAGGACAGTATAGTGAGACTCTGTCTCTACAAAAAAAAAAAAAAAATAATAATAAAAAAATAAAAAATAAAAAAATTATAAAAGAGATCTTTGAATATTAAAAAAAGAAAAAGAAAAACTGTGTAGTGTAAACAATTTCCAAAAGCGTAAAAAATAACATAAAAGACATTTGCTGTTATGATGAAGACATTGCTGTCATTATTGTAGAAAGAAGGCTTTTTACATTCATGATAAATCTGCATTGGTATCATAAGGGGAAAGGTAGACTATTGAAATAAAATATTCTTATTACAAATTTTTCAAATGCTACTTCAAACAACACTCACTTTATGAAATTTCATAGCTAGAATGCTCTCTCTGACTTTCTAATTTTGTTTTTCAAATTTCTGTGTGTTTTTTCGATAAAATCTTGGATGGACACATGTAAAACAGGTGAAAATGACACTACTTTGCTTGAAACATTGGTGCTTAACTAAAGTGATTGACAGCAGTTTTTAATCTCAAAAGCGACTTACTTTTAAAACTCTGTGGAGTATATTCATAAACAATTACTCTGTAGCACTGTATTTTACCCCATGATATTTAACAATAGTTTTCTCTTTGCATTAATTTCATTTCTATAGCTGTATTGTAAATTTCCTACAAACAGAATCTAAGTCTTTATGTACAATACCCAAAGAATCTGAAATCTGGGTAGAACATTCCTCCTAAGCCGTGAGAGTACATTGACAGCAATTTGATTCTCAAATTCCTGGAAATGAACAATTATGGAGGAAAAGGTAATATTACATTATGCCAAGTGCAAATTGGCACCATCAACGTGATTCAACATATTTATGCCTTTCCCCAGCTATCTTCTTCGTCCTTTTGATCCATAATCACCACCCATGTTATGTACCTCACAGGACACAATCTTCCAATGCACACTTCACCTCTCTGATTTGTGATGGTTAACTATAGGTGTCAACTTCAGTTGGCCATGAGTTGCCCCAATTAAACATTGTTTCCAGGTATGTCTGTGAGGATGTTTCCACTTAAGATTAGTAGTCAAATAGATGGACCCAGTGAAGTGCATTATCCTTCTCTATGTGGCTGGACATGACCCAAACCTTCCAGGTTCTGAATAGAAAAAGTCAGAGGAAGAAAGACTTTGACCCATTTTGCTTCCTGGCTGCCGGCTTGCTTGAGCTGGGACATTAGCTTTTTGCAACCCTTTGACTGAGATTTACGTTGTCACTTCCCTGGTTCTCAGGCCTTTGACTTTATATTGAGACTTGAATTATACCAACTGGCTTTCCTGGTTCCCCAGCTCGCACATGGAAGCTCTTGGGACTTCTTATCCTACATAATAGAGTAAGCCAATTCCTTATACTGAATTTCTTCATATATGTATACATAAGGAATATTTTCAAGTGAAATCTCTTCATCTCTTTGTGTGTGTGTGTGTGTGTGTGTGTGTATCTACGTCATATTGGTTCTGCTTTTTTGGCGAATCCTGACTAATACAGAATTCCTTGAACTATCTCTATTCCACAGCCCTTTATACTTTTTGTCTGTACACACAATAATTTGTTGACCATGTATTTATTTATGTAAATAAAAATTTAGAGACACAGTTGTAAATATTTTAGATAAGAATGTTTTATTTAATGTTTTAATAGATGCTTCTATATCTAAAATATCAACTTCATCTTAAGTTTTAAGTTATTGCTTTAAATACGAGTATGAGGTATTCCAGGAAATATGAAACTGTTGTAGGAGAAAGAGATGACCACTGCCATTATGACAGTGTTGGAATGAGGCACTGATATAATTAGCATGTTGAAATGGAAGTCATAGAATGAGAAAGTCAATTCCTGTTTTTTATGATGTCATTGGGTTGCTGAATTATTCATCGTACTATTTCAAAACTTCTAGTAATATGTCACATTATTTTTTCTGAAAATTCAAATTTGCTGATTTAATATCTGTTTTGTTTTCTAAATGACTTCAGTGGAAATATTTTTATTTTTTATTTTTTGGATTAAATTTCAATATACAAATATCCATCGTATACCATTAACAATTAGAGAATTAAAGTTAACAAGACAACACAAAATATGAAATAAAATATGAAATACATAGAAATAATTCTTCAGATATATATATATAGTACTTCTACATGGAAGTGTTAGAAGAAGATGTTTACTGCATAAGTGATTGTGTTGATGTGGTAACAGGATATTTCCTTTTTAGTTGATTTCAGATAGGTAAATTGAGGTAATGGTGAAACTAATAGATAATAGATTAAGTGTGTACATGACTAGAAAGGTATAAAATCAAACCCCTAAATAAAGATCTTCACTACACACCATCTCATCTCATGTAGTCCATTTCTTAACTTAATTATTACAGGAGAGAGTTTATGTCCACGGCAAAGCTGCTGTTTGTTCATGTCTCCAGTCATCCAACACTAGACCTCCCATTTGATCCTGCAATCCCATTACTGGGCATCTACCCAGAAGGAAAACAAATCCTTTTCTCATAAGGACACTTGTACTAGACTGTTTACTGCAGCTCAATTTACAATTGCCAAAATGTGGAAACAGCCTAAATGCCCACCAACCCAGGAATGGATTAACAAGCTGTGGTATATGTACACCATCGAATACTATTCAGCCATTAAAAAAAATGGAGACTTTACATCCTTTGTATTAACCTGGATGGAAGTGGAAGACATTATTCTTAGTAAAGCATCTCAAGAATGGAGAAGCATGAATCCTATGTGCTCAATTTTGATATGAGGACAATTAATGACAATTAAGGTCACGGTGGGGTGGCGGAAGGGGAGAGAAAGAAGAAGTGAGGGGTGGAGAAAGGAAGAACAGAGAGAGGGAAGGAGGGAGGGGGTGGGGCCTTGGTGTGTGCCACACCTTTGGGGGGCAAGAGGGACTTTATCTAATAAATGCAATCAATGTAACCTGGATTATTGTACCCTCAATGAACCCCTACAATAAAAAAGAAAAAAAAATCTCCGGAAACGAAAAACAGAAAAAATTTGTGTCTGTGTCTGTGTATTAAACTTATTCAATTAAATTGGTGAGCTTGGATCATTAAATTTGAATATATTTTGAGATTTGGTTTCCCAGGGTATTATTTTCTAGTTATGTCCTTGCCCAGTGTTCATATGCTCTCATTTTGTTTCTTTGTTTTCTCATTTTCCCTTCACCTTTCTGTAGTGAATTTTCACAACACCCTAAGAGCAGGGTAGTACTAGTTATTTATTTATTTATTTTCCCATACATCAAGGCTCCCATTCTGTAGACAGGGGTAAGATTTCCTTTTGTACCTCTCAATGGCTGCTTCTCTCCTCCCTAACTTTGAAAGACTATAAACAATGTTAGTGGTCTTTTCAAGCTTTTCTATATGCCTGGAAGGTTCATGGACAAAGAGCTTGCAAGAGTGTAAAAACTCCCCCAATTTCTACTGCATTCAGAGGTGTATTCTGTTCTGCCAGCCCACACTCCGCGTTCACCAATGTGCTGGGTTTTCCAGCTCAGCCTTATGTGCTCTCTCATTCTGCAGGAACCATCTGTCTTTAAACCCGGGGCCAGTTAGTTATTTATAAACTCAGGTCATCTGGGGCTTGGAAAAAATGTTATGAACTTGAATTCACTTTGTTTCTTATATTTTTCTCACTGAGGGACTAACTTTGCTTACAGCACTATATATTCTAGGACATAGCCTGAGACTGAAATGCCTTTTTTTATTAAGAGTATCTTGTGCATCTTTCTGTATCTATAAACATAATTCTACTTTATTTTTACAGTGTTATATAGTATTTCTTAGGATGTATTTACAGTACGTAATGTAACCCATTTCCTAATTGAAGAACACAAATTATTCTTAGTTTTTAATCAAGCATTGCTTCTATAGATGTCTTTTGAAATACAGTTGTGTAATTATTTAAGAAGGATAAATGCATAGAACTTGGTGTTACTATAAAAAGTCCAAGTCGTTGTCCCAAAATACAAATTTATTTATGTGTCTCCTATAGTCCTTTGATGTTTTTCTCTATACTTACATCAAAATACTTGTACTTCTTCATTATCCACCTTCAACCTAATCTTCTTGCCATCCCCTATTCCACCTACAGTTTTACTTTATCAACAATCTGAACATACTCAATGGTTCTTTTTTTTTTTTTTTTTTTTGTGATTTTTTGACCGGGGCTGGGTTTGAACTCACCACCTCCGACATATGGGACCGGCGACCTACTCCTTGAGCCACAGGCACCACCCCTCAATGGTTCTTTTTAACATCAAAAACTTTTTAAGCCTACACTGGAATAATTTTAATCCCACAGAGATTTCCTCATAGATAATTGATTCTACATTTATGTTTACTGCTTGTATGGTAAATAGATGTAAGAGACAACTAAATGTTAAATTAAACTAATATATTCTGACACTGATATTGAAAGTATATCCATTAGGTTGTTCAAAAACATTTACATGATGATTTTTCTTTACATTTAGAGCTAGGGAAATTTTTTTCCATCTCCTTATGAGTTTACTCACTTTTATTAGATGATGAGAGCATTATAACTGATTTTTTTTCCACTTCTATGTTGATTTACAGGAAGCCTTAGTCAAACTTCATGTTCCAAGTTATAATGCCAGCCTAGATTTTGTTGGTACCACTTTCAATGATATTATTGACAAGCTAAAATATTCAAGACACTATTCTAAAACACTTTCCTAGGTAGACTATAGTTAGAAGTATTTCTCAAATCTTTTGTTCTTATGATGCTCACTTACAGCAAGCTTGGAGGAAAAAAATGACCAAAAATGTTGAAGTAAATGAATACAACATAATACATTAGAATTCAAGAAGATGGATTACTGTAATTTGGAAGAAATTTCAAAAATATCTTTATCTTTCATTGTGTATGTACATAAAAGAGAGATGTCAGGACTAGGAATAAGAAGCATGAGGTTATGAACATCTGCAAGGAATGCTTTAATGAAAATGAGAAGAATTTTTATTCTAATAACTCAAAAATTTAAGAAAAAGGTGACTTGACTTTGTTTAAAATTACTAAAAATTACTGTTTATGATGATAAGACTTTAAGGATCATCTTTTTATAAAGTCAAATGGTACAAATTATTAAAGCACTGGGCTAAAAATTAATGGTACAAATTATTAAAGCACTGGGCTAAAAATTATCAGTAAAATAATGTAGACATATAGAATATTTGTACTCTAATTTAGATTTTATATAAGAGATTAAAATGTCCACTGTTTCTGAGGATCTTGCTCTCAATAGATACTAAGCTAGATGCTGAAACACAGAAATAAAACAAATTCTAGGTTTTGATTGTTTGTGAGGCCGTAGAAGACAAGAGATTGTGTAAATCCAATATGGAGGTGCACCAGCACCAAGTGTTAGGCCCACTCAGGAAGCCTATCTTTCATAAATGAGGGTGTGATTTGGGAGTTTGGTTCTAGGTGAGGATGCTTAGAAAGTTTTCACAGAGAAAATCATCTTGGAAATATCTGAAAGAACAACCATTTATAAAATGATAAGAGAAAGAAAGAGTGATTTCAGATGAAAGAACATTATCGTTCCCTGACACATTGGTGACAAACTCACAATGATGAAAGGCCAGGTTGATATTGCACCTAACATTTAGTAACATTGTTGAAAAATAAAATAATCAGTTTGAAAAATATTCTATTTACTAAATAACAGCAATAGTCCGGGTAACAATGGATTATTTTCCCAAGCATTATAATTCTATTTGATTTCTTGATTGCTTTTAGAATTTCTCAAACTCATTCAAACAGTCTTTTAAAGGATGAAAGAATTCTAAACATAATTCAGATTCTTACTCTCTACTTTCTTTTAAGCTTCCAAATAAAAAGAATATTGTCCTGTCTCTTCAAAAGTTATACCTTAACCACCACACACATAGAATTTTCCATGTTTAATAGAATTCTTATTTAAAAGGCATGGTAGAGAAGAAAAACGACAATTAAAATATATTTCAAAAGTCTATTGTACTTTCTTTTTTTTTAAAGCATTTTATTATTTATTTATTTATTTATTTGCAGTTTTGGCCGGGGCTGGGCTTGACTATTGTACTTTCATCTATCTTCTCTATATTAATATCATTTTCAGTTTGCAAAGTGATGCATTTTATAGGCCTTCTCCCCCTTGCTTCTTTCTTTTTTAAGGTAAGTCACATTAAAAAAGAAAAAGCTGAAAGCCTTCTTCTACTTGTTTATTTATTTTGAACAGCCGTGGTCGTCTTTTAGTTATATTGAAATTCATTACATGGTTGTACTAGAAGATTTGGCAAAGCTGATGTCAGTCTTGAATTTATTTGGTTGAATTTCATTTAACAAATTGCTACGCTTTGGCTCAGAAATGACATTTTCTGTACGATTTAGTTTGAAGTGAGAACTATGAGACATAATGTGTGAAAAAAAAATAATTCCATAAGATGTTTTCAGTGAAAAAAAATTGAGTGTCATGCTTTTTTTCTCTTCCTGTGTTCATCCCTCTTTCTCTCTCTCTTTGCCGCTGTCTCTCTGTTTCTGTCTTTGCCTCTCTCTGCGCCCTCCTTTTGGCTCCTGCATGCATTCTGTCTCTCTCTCTCTCACACTGTCTTTCTCTTTTTCTCTCTCTTAAGATGTGAATCTTCAAATGAGATAAATTTAATTCTGCTTCAATTTTTCCTTTGCCTTTGAAAAAAATTAATTACAAGTTAAGGAGTTAAAAACAGCTAGTTGTTTCAAAACATATCAGAACTGGGGGAATTCAAAACACTGCTGGATGCAGTAACTTTCTGATGTCTAATCTGCACATGAGTATCTTATTCATTGAAGCAAATATATCCAATGTAAGAATGGAAAATGAAAAGCTAAATATTTTAAGGAGTAACTGAGGTGATTCTAGAAATAGAAGTTGAATAGAAAGTTTCAGAAGAAGCAGAAAGTTTAAGAAGAAGCAACATTGAAATACTACGTTCTCTTTATTCATTTATACCATCTGTTGAGTTCTTGGTGCATGCGAGGTGCAGCTGCAGCTTTTAGCAATGTACATAATAATAGGCATAATTTTTAAACTCACAGAGTTTACAATCAAGTGGCAAAACCACCTAGCAAGTGTGACACATATCAAAATGATATCACATCTCCCCCTTGCACAAGGGAGCCCAGACCTTCAATACTGTAAAGCCTACATCTGATGTTTTGTTTTCTTCAGCTTGCTGAAAATGGTCTTCCTATGGAAATACTGTATTCACTCACTTACTGAGACACTGCTCAGTTGGACAATTAGAGTATATAGAATATATTCGTGGCAATAGAAGAGGTTCCCGAGGAAGTAACAAAATGTCGCAAAATAATGAGGAATTATTTTTGTGACAAATGGGCAGGAAGAAGTTCGCTTTTGAGAAGATTCTGAATAAAATAGATAATTTTGCTTTAGAAGAACTGATAGAAGATAATACTGATGAAAAGAAAAAACTAGGCGAGAGACAGATAATAGGCCATGTTACATATGTATATAACATACACATCGTATATATGTACATAAGATGCATGTAACATACCCATAGATAGCATACAGGGATATAGCATGCACATATATGCATAAAACATACGGACATAATATAGACACATAAACGCATGTATAATATACATGTTCCATACACATATAACATATATGTCTATAGCATACATGTATATAAGATATATGTATGTAACATTTACACTTACATATATTCAATTCCTATAACAAGAATTGAATTTCTGTAATGTAATCTAGAGCAAAAAAATTTTGCTTAAAATAGTAAATATTGTCACTTACCAAAATTATTAAATGAATATGATTCGGTGTTCGTAGCTGTACCACATTTCCTACTAAGAAGTAATCTTAGTGTTGTTACCTCGTTGTGAAGTTGAATACACTATTAAAGAGATGAAGAAATGAAAAAAAAAAAAACAAAACTCCAGTGGATCCATACACCACACACACACATACACTTAGTTGTTTTGGCTTTAGATTATCTGATTATCAGACAGTAAATAAAAATATTCTCCAATACTGAGGTGGCTTTTCAGGACAAACAGAAAAAGCCAACTGCGTAGAAACCAGTAACAAAGTATTTTTTATAGCATCCATAGCTATGTTAACATTACAGAACTTCATAATATTGTCTGTTCTACTCCGCTTCCTTCAGCCATGTGCCATATCATGTCTGGTACCTTATTTATTTTTGTACCCTTGGTGCCCAGCAAACTCCTGAACACATAAGTATGGAACGTCAACTAAGGTCTGTCTGAACGGTGAATAACTTGTCTAAGGTCATAAGGCTAAAGAGAAAGATTTTTTTTTTTAAACCAAACACACTGTTTGTCTCTTTCCTCTTTGTGTAATATTCGTTCTGATGACCTCAGCCCTGTATCTTTAAATCAAGATGCTCTTCCCCTTCCCCTTCAGTCAACACCTACTGTTATTGGCAGATTCCTGGGAACCTCTGGAAAATTTAGAAACTATTTCTTGGAATGATAGCTTGGCCCACATTTACCTTACTTCAAACTGGTTCTTCTCCTATGGTCTTCATCTCACTTCATCTAACCACTGATTCATCTATATCACCAAGAATCTGAATCTGAAGGTTAATCTTTACAGTTACCAAGTCTTGAAAGTTTAGCGTTTTTCCATAGCTCCTTTCACTAGGGTTTGCCTCTATTGCTCAGCTGTCCCCACAGGCTAATTCAGCACAGATCTTGGGTGTACCCTGGAGCTAGCCAATGGGTTCAGTCGCCCTCCTCTCTCTACCACACTTTTGTCCCTGCCTCAGAAATGGAATGTCCATTGTGACTGTCCAGAATAAGCTAAAGTAGAATTAGTAATAATGGTGACGATTAGGTTAGTAATCACGTAAATAAAAGAATGAAGAACAATAATCCTTGTAGAGACCTGAAAAAGAACATATTCAAGTTAAAATCTATAGCCTGCCTCACTTAATTTATAAAATGTATAATACATGATATTTCTGATTCTTTCAAGAAGCAGCAGGTTTTCTTTTTGTAGAACATAATCCCCTACTCTAAGATTCTTCACATAAACCCATCACTTATTTGGAGATCTGTTTTGGTTTTTAGTTACTAATTAATACCTCCTGAGATCTTAACCTATCAATAAGGTAGAAATTAATAATGCCTAGGAGTAGGACTAATCCAGAAATATCTGCATTTAAAAAGAAAACATTCCATTTTAATGAATGAAGTCAGGGCCTGGAGTTTAGGGTCCAATAGGCTACAATTTTTAGGCAGAGGGAAATGTTACCAATTTTCCTTAGAGTCTGTGTGTGCATTTGTGGCTAAACTAGAAGGTAGTTTTGTTTGTGTGCTTTGCTGTGCTTTGCTTTGCTTTGTTTTGTTATGGGAGATGGATTACAGTAATGTTAGACTTTTTTAAAGGTATACCTGTGGCTTTTACTGAAAAGTTTTAGAAAGAGACTGACATGGTATCTAGAAAGAGACAATCTCTGAAATGCTGTTAATATTTATGTGATAATATTTTATTTATAAATCATTCCTGTAGGGGGAAAAAGTAAATCTACAAATAAAAATTTGATGTATGACAGTAGTTCTGTCCTACTGGTGAAAATGTTTAATAAATGTAGTTAGTTGATAAAACATAGAAATTGATTTCATTCTTTAATATGTTAGCTTGAATATGCTACATTATTTTAGGTGAGTATAACATTTTTTACCTCATCTTTCATATTTCTCAAAGAACAGAATATTTTAAATCAATAATGTTAAGATTTTATAGGTTAAAACTAAAAGTCCTGATTACCCTGAACACTATTTCAAACATATAAATGTTAGAGTCATTTCATTATCTTTTCTTTTTTTAAGTTTTAATTTATTTTTTACTTTTTTTAGAGACAGGGTCTCTATCTGTCCTCTAGGCTGGGATGTAGTGGTATGATAGCAGCTCACAGTACCTTGAACTCCTGCACTCAAGTGATCCTCCTACCTCTCCAAGTACTGAGATTGCAGGCCTGAGCCACTATGCCTTTCATTCATTATTTTTTATAATATAATGAGAATTGATCCAACAGAAATTTTCTGTGTCTAAGGTAACACTTGCTATTCCATCCCTGACTCACAACATCATCCTATGGGTCATGAGAGTACTTTGTAAAATGGTGTCATTGTGCCCAGTCAGTCATATTTCTTGGTGACCTTCAACACTTACCAGGATGCCCTGTAATCTCACACCATTCTACAACTTTACACCTCTTAAATCAGTCTGCAGTGCCATCATAACATCAATTGCACTTTATTTGCAGAAACTAGGTCTGTAATTCCCAGCCCAGATGAAAATGAGATGGGTAAAACCTGAGAGTCATAATAAATAAATAAATGAAGTCTTCTACTGCTGCCCAATGACTGCTGGTCTCCTCATGCTGGAGGACCTAATACAGAAGCTTACATCTAATGACATAAACTCTTAGAAAATGAGTCTATCACATCAGTAATCATATCCTGTACATTTGTCTATTTTTTTGATGGCATGGTCATAGCATTGTACTTTTTATACACCTGACACTTCCTACAATAATGATTGCATGTTTTTGATACATTGCTATTGATCATCTGGAATAGGCAAATGACCTTAAGATGCTCAATGCAATATAATTATCTGCTTTCCACCTAGATATATGCTAAACTCTGAGATGTATTAAGAGACATAAAATATTCTCCTTTTGCTTATGAAGAAAAATGTTTTATTTGAAAGTAATACAAACATAGAAGATAAATAGTTCATAACAATGTATCATATTCTTGAAAAATTGTGAGAGTAGATATTAAAGTGTTCTTACTGCTGAAATGGTAAGCGTGGGAGGTAATATATATGTTAATTAGTTAGAGTTAGATGTTCCATGATGTATACATAATTTAAAACATCACAGTGTACATGATAAACACATACAATCGTATATATCAATTAAAAATAAAAATGTTATAAAAGAAGAAAACTATAAAATTATAAAAAAGAGGAATGAGAAATAGAGACTACTATAATCTTAGGATTTATTTCATTAGAGCTATCATTTTACTTAGAAAGTACTCTCAGCAACATTATTTCATTTGATTTAAAAATGACCCTAATATAAATCATTTGAATTTAATTTTACAAATTAAGAACAATTTTTCAAATTGAGCATTATTTACAAAATATTTCTAATTTAAAGAAAATTTTCCTTTTTTTGATAGAGAAATTACAATCTTAAAGGGATTAACTTATGCTAGACTTGGTCTTAAGATAAAAATAATTTAAGGATATACATATGTATTTATTCATTTTCCAGAATTCAAATTCTACTATCCCCATGATAACTTGTTTCAGTAATTAATTACTATCAGGTATAAACATTTTTCCTACTTTATGTGTAATTAGCACTACTGCAGCAGTTTATTATAATTTTCCCCTTGTCATGACCTTTACAAATTTAGAAAAACATGGTCAATGTGATTCACATAATTAAGCTTAGTACACGTGAAAACAGGTGTCAATTATCCCCTTAACCTTTACTTTCCGGTTCTAAAAATATATCCATAGATGTTCTACACTTTTGTAGAATGTTTTTATCTTTTTAATTATCTCAGTGACTTTCTTGCTTATGTTGAAGTAAAGAAAACATTACTGAAATAAATATAAAATATATTAGAAATGTACTTGAGTTTCCCAATGTATTGTAATACCTATTTAAAGAAAATGTGATTTTATATTTTTATATTATGTGCATTAGATGAAAATGTTTAGAAGCAAACAAACAAAATTGGACCAATACCTACCAAGCACCTACTATGCTCACAACACCATCCTATGGGTCATGAGAGTGCTTGTACAATTTAGATGCACTTTTGCTCTCAAAGTATTTGTACTTCAGTTCTGGTGACATGGAAGAAAGAAATTAAAAAGTAAATTAAATACAAAAATAGAACACAAAGGTAAAAGGACATGATGGGTGGGAAGGAAGGAAAGAGGAATAAAAGCCAACAATGCAGGCTTCTTGCCAAATCAGTGACCTTGGCAAACCACTTTAACAGTTTAGAGTAGAGAGTTTTCTGGATAGTAGAATATTAAAAGTTTTTGTTTAAACTTTAAAAAAGTATTTATTCAAGTCTGTGTTATTCTAATTACTCAAGACCCACCTAAGTAATAATCAAAATAGTAAATATACTCTCTACAGAATGGGAGAAAATATTCATAAATCATGTACCTGACAGGGGACTAATATCTAGACTCTACAAAGAACTCAAACAACTCAGCAAAGAAAAAAAGCAAAAACAAACATCACCATTAAAAAGTGTGCAAGTGACATGAACAGGCATTTTTCAAAAAAAAGATATACAAATGGCCAAAAAACGTATCAAGAAACCCTCAACATCATTAACACTCCTTTGCAGCAAATTGAATGGAAGGAACTGAGGCAATTATCCTCAGCAAGCTAACTCAGGAAAAGAAAAATAAAGGCCTCATATTCTCATTTATAAATGGGAACCAAACTATGGCTACACAAGGGTACACAGAGTGATATTATGGACACTGGGTACTCATAGGGGGAGCGAGGAAGCGTGAGGGATTAAAAATCACTTATGGGGTACAATGTACACTGCCAGGAGCCCGGGCTCTACCACTGTACAATATATAAAAATTCACCTTTTACTCCCTAAGTCTATTAAAATAAAAATATAATTTAATAATAAAAAGAAATTCAATACCAATTTTAAGCATAAAGGAGTAAATAAATGAAATCCTTCCCCCCCACACACCCACCAAAGACCCAGACTAATCTTTGTCTGACTTCATTCTGGTGTCACCTTCCTTTCCATTCCCACTATCTTCCACCCACATTACCCTTTTTTTCCCTTCCAGAAATCATCCCCACCACAACTCTTTGCTATGCTGGAACTGTGCCTGGAACACATCAATCCAAGATCCTCACATAGTTGACCTCTCTTGTCACCCAAGTTACTGCTAAGATTTCATTTCCTTAGAATCCTTTCCTTGACCACTCTAATTTTGTCAGCCTTACCCTTACCACTGTTATTTTACAAGTATTTTAATAAACAAAAGAAAATCCAAAGTAGCATTTCTTAAAATTGTATTTTAAAATAAACTGAAATTGGCTCACAATAAAACTTACTTCATTTCTTTTGTTCTTTTGGTAAACATTTTATGGATTTTTATACATCATTAGATTTGTGCACCTACAAGTAGAGTTAGGATGTAAAATGATTCCAAAATACCATGAAATTTCCTCATGCTTTTTATTCCTTTGCAGTCACACACTGTACCCATCCTGAAACACAGGTGTTCACTGACAATTCATCATCACTCTCATTCTCTACAAGAATTTGGTCTAAATGAAATCAAATTTATTGAAATCAAATTCTCCAATATAACACTTGGAGACTGCTTTTATTTGCTTAGCATATTCCATTTGAGATCCATTCTTACATCTTCTTTGGTAAAGTGTCTACTCAACTCTTCTGAATATTCTAATTTGTTTTCTTGTTTCCTTATATTGTGAGACTAGTCTTTATGCATTCTGGAAAAGTTTCTGTCAATTATGTGATTTGAAAATATTTTCTCTCAGTATGTAGTTCCTATTTCATTCTCTTAAAATGTATGTGTTCCTATTCTCTCCAAATTCCTCTAATACTACAAAGTTTCTGAAATTGTTTTATTCATGTATAGTGTTACTCAGGTACAGTCTATACTCCACCAAATGTGTAAGCTTCATGCTCTCAGATGACTTATTTATCCTTAGAGTTATGGAATAAGCTAGAATTATGAAAAAATGAATTCATGGACATACCCTCACTTCTGTGACAAATTATCATTGACTTGTAGCTTAAAATAACACATATTTATTCTGCCACACTTCTTAAAGTGAGAAATCTCAAATCAGTTTCACTGGGTCAAAGTTAAGGCATTGGCAGAGCTTCACTCCTTGAGAGGTTCTGGGGAGAATCTGTTTCCTTGCTTTTCTTTAGAAAGCTGTCCTTATTTTTGGCTCGTAGTCCTCACCGCATAGCTCCTTTCTCCTTGTGTGCATTGTCACATTCTTCCTACACTATAGTCACATCTCCCTCTACCTTATCATTAAAAAGAGACATGATTACGTTTAGAGCCAACCCAGATAATCCCAGATAATCTACCCATCCTTTCATAAATTCATAATATAGTCACATCTGCAAAGTTCCTTTTGCCATACAAAGTGGCATTTATATATTCCAGACAATAAACCTGGACATTATTGGGGGCCATTAGTAACCTCATCGCATAACCAAAACGATGATGATCCTGCATTACCCATGTACTTAATCACTCTGGTCTGCCTATCAGAGAGTTACATTATATACTTTGATAATTTATGATCTAGCTATTATATGTGTCTTAATTTTTGTTTTTTCTCTAATCAGATCGAAAGTCTCTTAAGAACCAAGTTTGTGACTGCTACCTTTCTAAAATTCAACGAAGTAAATTCTTGTTGAATTAATGCATCATTTACCAGACAGTAGATTAACAACCTGTGAGCACCCAGCACCCGAATCATCAGCAACACCAGCACCTATCTAGGATTTCAAACCTTCCAGGCTCCAGCTTGCTGGGTCAAATCAAATTTTTCAACAAATTTGCTTCATCATTTGTTTCTCACCCAGAGTCTTCTTTCCACAGTCTTCTATTTTTTTCTTTCTTTCTTTTTCTTCCTTATTTACTTTTTTTCTCATAGATATAAGCTCTATAAAAGACAAATTCTAGTTACTATGGTATATTTTATTCATTAGAATTCACTTGCAATTGATTGATTGATTTGTTTGACCAAATAAATAAAAGAAAATAGTCAAAAAGAATGAATGTGGGGCGGTGCCTGTGGCTCAAAGGAATAGGGTGCTGGCCCCATATGCTGGAGGTGACAGATTCAAACCCAGCCCGGAGAAAAAAAAACAGAAAAAAAAAAATGAATGTGTGTCATTTTTCCCAAGAAAATTGGATTTCAACTTTATCAAGTGTCTGATTGTCTCTATAAAATAAAGTGTGAATATAAACAAACAAAAACATTGCTTGGCTTACATCTTTCATCCTTCTGACTATTTTTTCAGGTGTCACAGAAAGGGAGGATATTAGTTTACATAAATATTGTGTAGTCTATTTATCTGTGTCATCTTCTGAACTTTCTTGGAAGAGATGGTAGACATATTGTCGAAAAATAAAACAATATGACATTTAAATTGAGTAGATATTCCATATATCTTTAATGTAGCCATAAGTTCAGGCTTCCCCATGTCAATAACATGTGAATTTGGTTTCCACTTTTATGTCACTTCCTTTGCCTGTATAAAAAAAAAAAAGTGAATTAAACCTAAAATATAGTTATAGTTTCCTCCTTTGTTTGAAGGAAACTCTTGCTTTTAAATTCTTTTTTTTTTTTAAATATTATTGTTCTCTGTTACTGCCAATCTCAGAAGACAGGATTTTGCAGTTTTTTAATAAAAATTTACATTCTAATGCTTACATGCTTTTAAAGTGAAAATATAGCACCTTGAATTTGAAGACATGTCCTAAAATATTGTCAATCTATGTATGGTTACAACCCATAAATATTTTATTCTTCATAAAAGTTTTTAAAAATCAAATGAACCAGCTTTTTAAAAGGGGGTACCACATAATCAAAACAAAATACATTGTGTTTATTCCTTTTTTTTTCAATCTTCTATCACAGAACATAGTCAGATGCATTATATCTGGAACAATATTTCTTAAATGTTGTAAAATAAAACTACCATACACACAGTTTTATTTTAAATGTTTCAATCATATAATCTAAAGTACACAAATGGGAACTACATATTTTTCCCAACAAACCAGGAATCCATGGTTAAACTTTAACTAATGTTATAAATTCAGGTACTTCAAAGAATTATTTGAGTAATTTATACCCAGTTTAAATAACAAGTTTGAGAAAATGTCCCATTAAAAATTTATAGAACTGACTTCTTGAGTGATGCAGACAACCATCTCAGCAGATAAAATAGTAAATAAAATTTGATTTTCTTGAAAATTGCTTTAGGTATGATGTTGGCAGATTTTATTATTCTTCAAAATCTAGAGCCGAAAGGTAGATTTAGATATTTAGATATTTAGATTTCGATATCACTAATGTTCCAGAGATACAACTTATAATCCCTATAACACTAGGCAAATTTTAAAAAACGCTAAGGAATTTATTTAAGAGAAAAGGAATTATCATCAATAATTTTTAACTAGAAAAGCAATGTTTGAGTTTTTCTATGAAGTATATAGTCATGGGAAAAGTAGAAAATCTTACTTCTTGTTTAAATAAATTTAGTAAGTACCCTATATACTTATTTTAGCAATATGTTTTTTAATTGTTAAGGAATATCAATATTTATATTCATTTCATCATAGCTAAAAATGTTGGAATGAATACTAAACAATTATTGAGAGCTTGAGTCTTGAACAGTGCAGTGATTTCATTCAACACTATATTATGACTTTTTTAAACTGTATATTACTATAAGGATATTACTACAAAGAGTATTAAATTATAAGCAAAAAACTAGATAAACAAGATAAATCCAGAATGGAGAGTTTAAATTAATATTCTTTAAACTGAAGTTGTGGAAGGCCAAAGAATTGATTATTCATGTCATAGTGGAATGTGTGCCTTTATCTCCAACAGCAGTTATGAGAAGATTGATTAATTCATTATATGTGAGATGTGTATCCAAGTGTTGAGGAGACAGATAGTTGAGCTATGTCAATAATACTTAATATGTACTATAGATGCCAGGGGACTGCAGCCACATCTTTCAATTTTGCATCTCCAGGACCTCTTAGAGCAGAGAAAGGGCTGTAAGAAAAGTAAAGAAGAACATCCTGAGAAACTTAGTTCAGTTGTGATAGAGAAGGTCATAGGCATGGCTGTGATTCAATCTCAGGGAGAAAGAAATTGGAACCCAGAGATTTGGTGTAGTATTTCCAGTTTCCAGGAATCAGGGTTAGCACGGTCAGTATAGAGACTGTTTCAAAAGTAATTTAATTTTGACTCAGTAGAAAACAATATCCTTTATGATTTAAACCAGAATCAATCACTTAGTCTGAATGAAAGGAAGCTTAATCTATAACTTTAATTCACTTGAATGAACATATGAATTTACCATGAGCAAAAGTCAAACAATAATAAATAAAAAACAAAAACATGGTTGATAAAAACCAAATTTGAAGTCCAAAACTTCTATCAGGGTGAGCAAAGAAGCAATCAGCCTTAAGTAAGTTATTTATATTTTATTTGAATCTCCACTTCATTATTTATCACAATTCATTTAAGAAACAGACATAAGTCAGAACTCTCTCAGGACCAACATCCCTACTCAATATGACTTAAACATAATAGTAAAATGTTAATGGGGGTGTTGGAGGGTGGGGCTTAAATAATCTGTTAAATCACTTGGAGAAGAGAAAGCTGTGCAATTCCTCATGATCATGAAAAACCTAGTACCACCAGCTGAAATGATGCTCTGTATTTTTTACGCCAATACAAACACTGAAATTTTAGTTATATCCTTAAGATTTAGATTTGCCAATATAAAGCAGGAGAGAAAAACAAGCCTTTGAAATTGAACACTTTGACATTATTTTCTCTCCCCTTCCATTAACAATGTCAAAAACTAACAATAAACTCTGAATTGACAATGCTTTCTGAAAATAAAGATTTCATAACTCAAGGCATAATCAAAGAATGTAACATGTCTAATAGATGTTAAGAAAACTATACTTTTCTATAGCACAAAATTCTTTATTCCTTATAAATTCTGCTTTTGCTACTCCAAGGCACAATAAATAACAAAAGAAAATTGCTTTCACACATGATAAAATCAAGGAAGCTTGCAGGAGTGATAAGTAAGAAAGGCACTGAGATAATTAAAAAGATAAAAACATTCTACAAAAGTGTAGAACATCTATGGATATATTTTTAGAACCGGAAAGTAAAGGTTAAGGGGATAATTGACACCTGTTTTCACGTGTACTAAGCTTAATTATGTGAATCACATTGACCATGTTTTTCTAAATTTGTAAAGGTCATGACAAGGGGAAAATTATAATAAACTGCTGCAGTAGTGCTAATTACACATAAAGTAGGAAAAATGTTTATACCTGATAGTAATTAATTACTGAAACAAGTTATCATGGGGATAGTAGAATTTGAATTCTGGAAAATGAATAAATACATATGTATATCCTTAAATTATTTTTATCTTAAGACCAAGTCTAGCATAAGTTAATCCCTTTAAGATTGTAATTTCTCTATCAAAAAAAGGAAAATTTTCTTTAAATTAGAAATATTTTGTAAATAATGCTCAATTTGAAAAATTGTTCTTAATTTGTAAAATTAAATTCAAATGATTTATATTAGGGTCATTTTTAAATCAAATGAAATAATGTTGCTGAGAGTACTTTCTAAGTAAAATGATAGCTCTAATGAAATAAATCCTAAGATTATAGTAGTCTCTATTTCTCATTCCTCTTTTTTATAATTTTATAGTTTTCTTCTTTTATAACATTTTTATTTTTAATTGATATATACGATTGTATGTGTTTATCATGTACACTGTGATGTTTTAAATTATGTATACATCATGGAACATCTAACTCTAACTAATTAACATATATATTACCTCCCACGCTTACCATTTCAGCAGTAAGAACACTTTAATATCTACTCTCACAATTTTTCAAGAATATGATACATTGTTATGAACTATTTATCTTCTATGTTTGTATTACTTTCAAATAAAACATTTTTCTTCATAAGCAAAAGGAGAATATTTTATGTCTCTTAATACATCTCAGAGTTTAGCATATATCTAGGTGGAAAGCAGATAATTATATTGCATTGAGCATCTTAAGGTCATTTGCCTATTCCAGATGATCAATAGCAATGTATCAAAAACATGCAATCATTATTGTAGGAAGTGTCAGGTGTATAAAAAGTACAATGCTATGACCATGCCATCAAAAAAATAGACAAATGTACAGGATATGATTACTGATGTGATAGACTCATTTTCTAAGAGTTTATGTCATTAGATGTAAGCTTCTGTATTAGGTCCTCCAGCATGAGGAGACCAGCAGTCATTGGGCAGCAGTAGAAGACTTCATTTATTTATTTATTATGACTCTCAGGTTTTACCCATCTCATTTTCATCTGGGCTGGGAATTACAGACCTAGTTTCTGCAAATAAAGTGCAATTGATGTTATGATGGCACTGCAGACTGATTTAAGAGGTGTAAAGTTGTAGAATGGTGTGAGATTACAGGGCATCCTGGTAAGTGTTGAAGGTCACCAAGAAATATGACTGACTGGGCACAATGACACCATTTTACAAAGTACTCTCATGACCCATAGGATGATGTTGTGAGTCAGGGATGGAATAGCAAGTGTTACCTTAGACACAGAAAATTTCTGTTGGATCAATTCTCATTATATTATAAAAAATAATGAATGAAAGGCATAGTGGCTCAGGCCTGCAATCTCAGTACTTGGAGAGGTAGGAGGATCACTTGAGTGCAGGAGTTCAAGGTACTGTGAGCTGCTATCATACCACTACATCCCAGCCTAGAGGACAGATAGAGACCCTGTCTCTAAAAAAAGTAAAAAATAAATTAAAACTTAAAAAAAGAAAAGATAATGAAATGACTCTAACATTTATATGTTTGAAATAGTGTTCAGGGTAATCAGGACTTTTAGTTTTAACCTATAAAATCTTAACATTATTGATTTAAAATATTCTGTTCTTTGAGAAATATGAAAGATGAGGTAAAAAATGTTATACTCACCTAAAATAATGTAGCATATTCAAGCTAACATATTAAAGAATGAAATCAATTTCTATGTTTTATCAACTAACTACATTTATTAAACATTTTCACCAGTAGGACAGAACTACTGTCATACATCAAATTTTTATTTGTAGATTTACTTTTTCCCCCTACAGGAATGATTTATAAATAAAATATTATCACATAAATATTAACAGCATTTCAGAGATTGTCTCTTTCTAGATACCATGTCAGTCTCTTTCTAAAACTTTTCAGTAAAAGCCACAGGTATACCTTTAAAAAAGTCTAACATTACTGTAATCCATCTCCCATAACAAAACAAAGCAAAGCAAAGCACAGCAAAGCACACAAACAAAACTACCTTCTAGTTTAGCCACAAATGCACACACAGACTCTAAGGAAAATTGGTAACATTTCCCTCTGCCTAAAAATTGTAGCCTATTGGACCCTAAACTCCAGGCCCTGACTTCATTCATTAAAATGGAATGTTTTCTTTTTAAATGCAGATATTTCTGGATTAGTCCTACTCCTAGGCATTATTAATTTCTACCTTATTGATAGGTTAAGATCTCAGGAGGTATTAATTAGTAACTAAAAACCAAAACAGATCTCCAAATAAGTGATGGGTTTATGTGAAGAATCTTAGAGTAGGGGATTATGTTCTACAAAAAGAAAACCTGCTGCTTCTTGAAAGAATCAGAAATATCATGTATTATACATTTTATAAATTAAGTGAGGCAGGCTATAGATTTTAACTTGAATATGTTCTTTTTCAGGTCTCTACAAGGATTATTGTTCTTCATTCTTTTATTTACGTGATTACTAACCTAATCGTCACCATTATTACTAATTCTACTTTAGCTTATTCTGGACAGTCACAATGGACATTCCATTTCTGAGGCAGGGACAAAAGTGTGGTAGAGAGAGGAGGGCGACTGAACCCATTGGCTAGCTCCAGGGTACACCCAAGATCTGTGCTGAATTAGCCTGTGGGGACAGCTGAGCAATAGAGGCAAACCCTAGTGAAAGGAGCTATGGAAAAACGCTAAACTTTCAAGACTTGGTAACTGTAAAGATTAACCTTCAGATTCAGATTCTTGGTGATATAGATGAATCAGTGGTTAGATGAAGTGAGATGAAGACCATAGGAGAAGAACCAGTTTGAAGTAAGGTAAATGTGGGCCAAGCTATCATTCCAAGAAATAGTTTCTAAATTTTCCAGAGGTTCCCAGGAATCTGCCAATAACAGTAGGTGTTGACTGAAGGGGAAGGGGAAGAGCATCTTGATTTAAAGATACAGGGCTGAGGTCATCAGAACGAATATTACACAAAGAGGAAAGAGACAAACAGTGTGTTTGGTTTAAAAAAAAAAATCTTTCTCTTTAGCCTTATGACCTTAGACAAGTTATTCACCGTTCAGACAGACCTTAGTTGACGTTCCATACTTATGTGTTCAGGAGTTTGCTGGGCACCAAGGGTACAAAAATAAATAAGGTACCAGACATGATATGGCACATGGCTGAAGGAAGCGGAGTAGAACAGACAATATTATGAAGTTCTGTAATGTTAACATAGCTATGGATGCTATAAAAAATACTTTGTTACTGGTTTCTACGCAGTTGGCTTTTTCTGTTTGTCCTGAAAAGCCACCTCAGTATTGGAGAATATTTTTATTTACTGTCTGATAATCAGATAATCTAAAGCCAAAACAACTAAGTGTATGTGTGTGTGTGGTGTATGGATCCACTGGAGTTTTGTTTTTTTTTTTTTCATTTCTTCATCTCTTTAATAGTGTATTCAACTTCACAACGAGGTAACAACACTAAGATTACTTCTTAGTAGGAAATGTGGTACAGCTACGAACACCGAATCATATTCATTTAATAATTTTGGTAAGTGACAATATTTACTATTTTAAGCAAAATTTTTTTGCTCTAGATTACATTACAGAAATTCAATTCTTGTTATAGGAATTGAATATATGTAAGTGTAAATGTTACATACATATATCTTATATACATGTATGCTATAGACATATATGTTATATGTGTATGGAACATGTATATTATACATGCGTTTATGTGTCTATATTATGTCCGTATGTTTTATGCATATATGTGCATGCTATATCCCTGTATGCTATCTATGGGTATGTTACATGCATCTTATGTACATATATACGATGTGTATGTTATATACATATGTAACATGGCCTATTATCTGTCTCTCGCCTAGTTTTTTCTTTTCATCAGTATTATCTTCTATCAGTTCTTCTAAAGCAAAATTATCTATTTTATTCAGAATCTTCTCAAAAGCGAACTTCTTCCTGCCCATTTGTCACAAAAATAATTCCTCATTATTTTGCGACATTTTGTTACTTCCTCGGGAACCTCTTCTATTGCCACGAATATATTCTATATACTCTAATTGTCCAACTGAGCAGTGTCTCAGTAAGTGAGTGAATACAGTATTTCCATAGGAAGACCATTTTCAGCAAGCTGAAGAAAACAAAACATCAGATGTAGGCTTTACAGTATTGAAGGTCTGGGCTCCCTTGTGCAAGGGGGAGATGTGATATCATTTTGATATGTGTCACACTTGCTAGGTGGTTTTGCCACTTGATTGTAAACTCTGTGAGTTTAAAAATTATGCCTATTATTATGTACATTGCTAAAAGCTGCAGCTGCACCTCGCATGCACCAAGAACTCAACAGATGGTATAAATGAATAAAGAGAACGTAGTATTTCAATGTTGCTTCTTCTTAAACTTTCTGCTTCTTCTGAAACTTTCTATTCAACTTCTATTTCTAGAATCACCTCAGTTACTCCTTAAAATATTTAGCTTTTCATTTTCCATTCTTACATTGGATATATTTGCTTCAATGAATAAGATACTCATGTGCAGATTAGACATCAGAAAGTTACTGCATCCAGCAGTGTTTTGAATTCCCCCAGTTCTGATATGTTTTGAAACAACTAGCTGTTTTTAACTCCTTAACTTGTAATTAATTTTTTTCAAAGGCAAAGGAAAAATTGAAGCAGAATTAAATTTATCTCATTTGAAGATTCACATCTTAAGAGAGAGAAAAAGAGAAAGACAGTGTGAGAGAGAGAGAGACAGAATGCATGCAGGAGCCAAAAGGAGGGCGCAGAGAGAGGCAAAGACAGAAACAGAGAGACAGCGGCAAAGAGAGAGAGAAAGAGGGATGAACACAGGAAGAGAAAAAAAGCATGACACTCAATTTTTTTTCACTGAAAACATCTTATGGAATTATTTTTTTTTCACACATTATGTCTCATAGTTCTCACTTCAAACTAAATCGTACAGAAAATGTCATTTCTGAGCCAAAGCGTAGCAATTTGTTAAATGAAATTCAACCAAATAAATTCAAGACTGACATCAGCTTTGCCAAATCTTCTAGTACAACCATGTAATGAATTTCAATATAACTAAAAGACGACCACGGCTGTTCAAAATAAATAAACAAGTAGAAGAAGGCTTTCAGCTTTTTCTTTTTTAATGTGACTTACCTTAAAAAAGAAAGAAGCAAGGGGGAGAAGGCCTATAAAATGCATCACTTTGCAAACTGAAAATGATATTAATATAGAGAAGATAGATGAAAGTACAATAGTCAAGCCCAGCCCCGGCCAAAACTGCAAATAAATAAATAAATAAATAATAAAATGCTTTAAAAAAAAAGAAAGTACAATAGACTTTTGAAATATATTTTAATTGTCGTTTTTCTTCTCTACCATGCCTTTTAAATAAGAATTCTATTAAACATGGAAAATTCTATGTGTGTGGTGGTTAAGGTATAACTTTTGAAGAGACAGGACAATATTCTTTTTATTTGGAAGCTTAAAAGAAAGTAGAGAGTAAGAATCTGAATTATGTTTAGAATTCTTTCATCCTTTAAAAGACTGTTTGAATGAGTTTGAGAAATTCTAAAAGCAATCAAGAAATCAAATAGAATTATAATGCTTGGGAAAATAATCCATTGTTACCCGGACTATTGCTGTTATTTAGTAAATAGAATATTTTTCAAACTGATTATTTTATTTTTCAACAATGTTACTAAATGTTAGGTGCAATATCAACCTGGCCTTTCATCATTGTGAGTTTGTCACCAATGTGTCAGGGAACGATAATGTTCTTTCATCTGAAATCACTCTTTCTTTCTCTTATCATTTTATAAATGGTTGTTCTTTCAGATATTTCCAAGATGATTTTCTCTGTGAAAACTTTCTAAGCATCCTCACCTAGAACCAAACTCCCAAATCACACCCTCATTTATGAAAGATAGGCTTCCTGAGTGGGCCTAACACTTGGTGCTGGTGCACCTCCATATTGGATTTACACAATCTCTTGTCTTCTACGGCCTCACAAACAATCAAAACCTAGAATTTGTTTTATTTCTGTGTTTCAGCATCTAGCTTAGTATCTATTGAGAGCAAGATCCTCAGAAACAGTGGACATTTTAATCTCTTATATAAAATCTAAATTAGAGTACAAATATTCTATATGTCTACATTATTTTACTGATAATTTTTAGCCCAGTGCTTTAATAATTTGTACCATTAATTTTTAGCCCAGTGCTTTAATAATTTGTACCATTTGACTTTATAAAAAGATGATCCTTAAAGTCTTATCATCATAAACAGTAATTTTTAGTAATTTTAAACAAAGTCAAGTCACCTTTTTCTTAAATTTTTGAGTTATTAGAATAAAAATTCTTCTCATTTTCATTAAAGCATTCCTTGCAGATGTTCATAACCTCATGCTTCTTATTCCTAGTCCTGACATCTCTCTTTTATGTACATACACAATGAAAGATAAAGATATTTTTGAAATTTCTTCCAAATTACAGTAATCCATCTTCTTGAATTCTAATGTATTATGTTGTATTCATTTACTTCAACATTTTTGGTCATTTTTTTCCTCCAAGCTTGCTGTAAGTGAGCATCATAAGAACAAAAGATTTGAGAAATACTTCTAACTATAGTCTACCTAGGAAAGTGTTTTAGAATAGTGTCTTGAATATTTTAGCTTGTCAATAATATCATTGAAAGTGGTACCAACAAAATCTAGGCTGGCATTATAACTTGGAACATGAAGTTTGACTAAGGCTTCCTGTAAATCAACATAGAAGTGGAAAAAAAATCAGTTATAATGCTCTCATCATCTAATAAAAGTGAGTAAACTCATAAGGAGATGGAAAAAAATTTCCCTAGCTCTAAATGTAAAGAAAAATCATCATGTAAATGTTTTTGAACAACCTAATGGATATACTTTCAATATCAGTGTCAGAATATATTAGTTTAATTTAACATTTAGTTGTCTCTTACATCTATTTACCATACAAGCAGTAAACATAAATGTAGAATCAATTATCTATGAGGAAATCTCTGTGGGATTAAAATTATTCCAGTGTAGGCTTAAAAAGTTTTTGATGTTAAAAAGAACCATTGAGGGGTGGTGCCTGTGGCTCAAGGAGTAGGTCGCCGGTCCCATATGTCGGAGGTGGTGAGTTCAAACCCAGCCCCGGTCAAAAAATCACAAAAAAAAAAAAAAAAAAAAGAACCATTGAGTATGTTCAGATTGTTGATAAAGTAAAACTGTAGGTGGAATAGGGGATGGCAAGAAGATTAGGTTGAAGGTGGATAATGAAGAAGTACAAGTATTTTGATGTAAGTATAGAGAAAAACATCAAAGGACTATAGGAGACACATAAATAAATTTGTATTTTGGGACAACGACTTGGACTTTTTATAGTAACACCAAGTTCTATGCATTTATCCTTCTTAAATAATTACACAACTGTATTTCAAAAGACATCTATAGAAGCAATGCTTGATTAAAAACTAAGAATAATTTGTGTTCTTCAATTAGGAAATGGGTTACATTACGTACTGTAAATACATCCTAAGAAATACTATATAACACTGTAAAAATAAAGTAGAATTATGTTTATAGATACAGAAAGATGCACAAGATACTCTTAATAAAAAAAGGCATTTCAGTCTCAGGCTATGTCCTAGAATATATAGTGCTGTAAGCAAAGTTAGTCCCTCAGTGAGAAAAATATAAGAAACAAAGTGAATTCAAGTTCATAACATTTTTTCCAAGCCCCAGATGACCTGAGTTTATAAATAACTAACTGGCCCCGGGTTTAAAGACAGATGGTTCCTGCAGAATGAGAGAGCACATAAGGCTGAGCTGGAAAACCCAGCACATTGGTGAACGCGGAGTGTGGGCTGGCAGAACAGAATACACCTCTGAATGCAGTAGAAATTGGGGGAGTTTTTACACTCTTGCAAGCTCTTTGTCCATGAACCTTCCAGGCATATAGAAAAGCTTGAAAAGACCACTAACATTGTTTATAGTCTTTCAAAGTTAGGGAGGAGAGAAGCAGCCATTGAGAGGTACAAAAGGAAATCTTACCCCTGTCTACAGAATGGGAGCCTTGATGTATGGGAAAATAAATAAATAAATAACTAGTACTACCCTGCTCTTAGGGTGTTGTGAAAATTCACTACAGAAAGGTGAAGGGAAAATGAGAAAACAAAGAAACAAAATGAGAGCATATGAACACTGGGCAAGGACATAACTAGAAAATAATACCCTGGGAAACCAAATCTCAAAATATATTCAAATTTAATGATCCAAGCTCACCAATTTAATTGAATAAGTTTAATACACAGACACAGACACAAATTTTTTCTGTTTTTCGTTTCCGGAGATTTTTTTTTCTTTTTTATTGTAGGGGTTCATTGAGGGTACAATAATCCAGGTTACATTGATTGCATTTATTAGATAAAGTCCCTCTTGCCCCCCAAAGGTGTGGCACACACCAAGGCCCCACCCCCTCCCTCCTTCCCTCTCTCTGTTCTTCCTTTCTCCACCCCTCACTTCTTCTTTCTCTCCCCTTCCGCCACCCCACCGTGACCTTAATTGTCATTAATTGTCCTCATATCAAAATTGAGCACATAGGATTCATGCTTCTCCATTCTTGAGATGCTTTACTAAGAATAATGTCTTCCACTTCCATCCAGGTTAATACAAAGGATGTAAAGTCTCCATTTTTTTTAATGGCTGAATAGTATTCGATGGTGTACATATACCACAGCTTGTTAATCCATTCCTGGGTTGGTGGGCATTTAGGCTGTTTCCACATTTTGGCAATTGTAAATTGAGCTGCAGTAAACAGTCTAGTACAAGTGTCCTTATGAGAAAAGGATTTGTTTTCCTTCTGGGTAGATGCCCAGTAATGGGATTGCAGGATCAAATGGGAGGTCTAGTGTTGGATGACTGGAGACATGAACAAACAGCAGCTTTGCCGTGGACATAAACTCTCTCCTGTAATAATTAAGTTAAGAAATGGACTACATGAGATGAGATGGTGTGTAGTGAAGATCTTTATTTAGGGGTTTGATTTTATACCTTTCTAGTCATGTACACACTTAATCTATTATCTATTAGTTTCACCATTACCTCAATTTACCTATCTGAAATCAACTAAAAAGGAAATATCCTGTTACCACATCAACACAATCACTTATGCAGTAAACATCTTCTTCTAACACTTCCATGTAGAAGTACTATATATATATATCTGAAGAATTATTTCTATGTATTTCATATTTTATTTCATATTTTGTGTTGTCTTGTTAACTTTAATTCTCTAATTGTTAATGGTATACGATGGATATTTGTATATTGAAATTTAATCCAAAAAATAAAAAATAAAAATATTTCCACTGAAGTCATTTAGAAAACAAAACAGATATTAAATCAGCAAATTTGAATTTTCAGAAAAAATAATGTGACATATTACTAGAAGTTTTGAAATAGTACGATGAATAATTCAGCAACCCAATGACATCATAAAAAACAGGAATTGACTTTCTCATTCTATGACTTCCATTTCAACATGCTAATTATATCAGTGCCTCATTCCAACACTGTCATAATGGCAGTGGTCATCTCTTTCTCCTACAACAGTTTCATATTTCCTGGAATACCTCATACTCGTATTTAAAGCAATAACTTAAAACTTAAGATGAAGTTGATATTTTAGATATAGAAGCATCTATTAAAACATTAAATAAAACATTCTTATCTAAAATATTTACAACTGTGTCTCTAAATTTTTATTTACATAAATAAATACATGGTCAACAAATTATTGTGTGTACAGACAAAAAGTATAAAGGGCTGTGGAATAGAGATAGTTCAAGGAATTCTGTATTAGTCAGGATTCGCCAAAAAAGCAGAACCAATATGACGTAGATACACACACACACACACACACACACACAAAGAGATGAAGAGATTTCACTTGAAAATATTCCTTATGTATACATATATGAAGAAATTCAGTATAAGGAATTGGCTTACTCTATTATGTAGGATAAGAAGTCCCAAGAGCTTCCATGTGCGAGCTGGGGAACCAGGAAAGCCAGTTGGTATAATTCAAGTCTCAATATAAAGTCAAAGGCCTGAGAACCAGGGAAGTGACAACGTAAATCTCAGTCAAAGGGTTGCAAAAAGCTAATGTCCCAGCTCAAGCAAGCCGGCAGCCAGGAAGCAAAATGGGTCAAAGTCTTTCTTCCTCTGACTTTTTCTATTCAGAACCTGGAAGGTTTGGGTCATGTCCAGCCACATAGAGAAGGATAATGCACTTCACTGGGTCCATCTATTTGACTACTAATCTTAAGTGGAAACATCCTCACAGACATACCTGGAAACAATGTTTAATTGGGGCAACTCATGGCCAACTGAAGTTGACACCTATAGTTAACCATCACAAATCAGAGAGGTGAAGTGTGCATTGGAAGATTGTGTCCTGTGAGGTACATAACATGGGTGGTGATTATGGATCAAAAGGACGAAGAAGATAGCTGGGGAAAGGCATAAATATGTTGAATCACGTTGATGGTGCCAATTTGCACTTGGCATAATGTAATATTACCTTTTCCTCCATAATTGTTCATTTCCAGGAATTTGAGAATCAAATTGCTGTCAATGTACTCTCACGGCTTAGGAGGAATGTTCTACCCAGATTTCAGATTCTTTGGGTATTGTACATAAAGACTTAGATTCTGTTTGTAGGAAATTTACAATACAGCTATAGAAATGAAATTAATGCAAAGAGAAAACTATTGTTAAATATCATGGGGTAAAATACAGTGCTACAGAGTAATTGTTTATGAATATACTCCACAGAGTTTTAAAAGTAAGTCGCTTTTGAGATTAAAAACTGCTGTCAATCACTTTAGTTAAGCACCAATGTTTCAAGCAAAGTAGTGTCATTTTCACCTGTTTTACATGTGTCCATCCAAGATTTTATCGAAAAAACACACAGAAATTTGAAAAACAAAATTAGAAAGTCAGAGAGAGCATTCTAGCTATGAAATTTCATAAAGTGAGTGTTGTTTGAAGTAGCATTTGAAAAATTTGTAATAAGAATATTTTATTTCAATAGTCTACCTTTCCCCTTATGATACCAATGCAGATTTATCATGAATGTAAAAAGCCTTCTTTCTACAATAATGACAGCAATGTCTTCATCATAACAGCAAATGTCTTTTATGTTATTTTTTACGCTTTTGGAAATTGTTTACACTACACAGTTTTTCTTTTTCTTTTTTTAATATTCAAAGATCTCTTTTATAATTTTTTTATTTTTTATTTTTTTATTATTATTTTTTTTTTTTTTTTGTAGAGACAGAGTCTCACTATACTGTCCTCGGGTAGAGTGCCGTGGCGTCACACGGCTCACAGCAACCTCTAACTCTTGGGCTTACGCGATTCTCTTGCCTCAGCCTCCCGAGCAGCTGGGACTACAGGCACCGGCCACAACGCCTGGCTATTTTTTGTTGCAGTTTGGCCGGGGCTGGGTTTGAACCCGCCACCCTCGGCATATGGGGCCGGCGCCTTACTCACTGAGCCACAGGCGCCGCCCAATATAATTTTTATTTTATTGAGACTGAATCTTATACACCTAAGAGAAAATAAATCATGGTTGAAATTTTTAGTCTTTATCGTTTCTCTCTGACCACAACAAAATCATGCAATCAATGTTGAGAGGAATTTCAAAGCTAAAGCAGCCAATATAATGTGTTCCTTGAGATCAATAGAAGCTCTCCACTCATTCTCATTTTCTGTTTCACTTTGAACATCTTAGCTCTTTCTGAGCTGAGTTCTAAGTGTCCATGTGGCAATCTCCTTTCCATTTTGAGTGTTCTGATCTAAAAGAGCAATTAACTTTGGAGAAAGAAATGCTTAGTCTGTTGAATAAAGATGGTCAGTTTACTCATCTTAATACTCCAAAGAGCTTTTCTAAAATATTACCTTAATGTATTTTATTTTACTTATTTTTTAATAGGTCTACAAAAATTTGGAAGGTTGAGAATTGAAAACTAACCAAATAGCTATTCCTTAAATTAACTTTTATTTTTCATTGACTTCACTTAAATAAATCTTCATTTTGAATTAAGAATAAATTCATTTATTAAGAGATAATTATTTTGTAGCACTTGAGATGTAACATTTCATTCATAATCAAATGTAATGAATTGGCATAAACATTGCAAAATTGATTTTTTATGGAGAAGCAGCTCTATATCAAGACACAACTTTGATGTATAGAAATAATGACATTGAATTGCAGATTCTAGTTCATAACTTATAAAACCCATTTTATCACTTTCTTTGCAGTTAAATGCCAAATATAGGATATCATCACACATGGTATCTTATTTCAAGTTATTGATGATGTTATGATATTACCCAAAATGTTTAGTACAAATGGTTTATAAAAAGCAGTTAAGATTGTGTCTCTAATATTCCTTTTTTAAGCAATAAGATTAAAACACCTCGAGTGAAACAACATAGTAATAACAAAGAATGGAAACCTATTCATAGCTTCCCAGTCTAAGTTGGTTTAAAGGTAAAGCATGGTATATTCTGATTATAGTAGTTTACTACAGCTGTATAGAAAATTACTACACACCCACCAGCTTTAAAAAAAAAAAATCTACCATTATCTCACAGCTCTGGAGGGCAGGTGTCTTCTCAGAGTCTTATGAGGCTCCATGAAGGAGCCAGCTCGGCTGTTGCTGGATCTGGGGTCCTGACAAGGAAATAATTCACTTCTGAGCTCACATATAGAATTAGCTGAATTTACTTCCTTATAGCTGTATGATTGAGAACATGAAAACATAGGATTGTAACTGACTATTGGCTGGGGTCAAGATCCTAGAGGCAAACTCAACATTATCCTGAATCATAGAGCTTTCCATAGGGAGATTTTGTTTGTTTTTTGTTTAAGTTTAACTTTATCGCCCTAGATAGAATGCCATGACGTCATAGCTCACAGAAACGTCAAACTCTCAGGCTTAAGTCATCCTCTTGCCTTACCGTCCCCGGTAGCTGGGACTACTGGTGCCTGCCATACCTGCCTAGTTTTAGAGACCAGGTCTCCCTTTGTATCAGGCTGGTCTCGAACTCCCAAGCTCAAGCAATCCACTTGGCCTCCCAGGGTGCTAGGATTACAGGTGTGAGCCACCATGCCGGGCCTCTTTCCACCAGCTGTTAACAACTTGGGTATTTTCTTACACAAGCCACACAAGATGATCTCTCTCTCAAGTCTGCCAAGACAGTTCTATACAATGTTGCCAATCATAGGAGCGACATCCCACCACTCTGCCTAGTCTGTTGATTTGAAACAAGTCACAGGTTTGGCTGGTAATCAATGGCACCAGGCAAAAGGATTATATAGAAATGCAACAAATCCAAAGGCAAATGAGATTATGCCTGCCACACAGGTCTGGAAGGTGTTAGGATGAATATCAAATATATGTTCCCACTATGTATAAGTCACCTTTAAAACACAGCAACAGACAACAACAAAGTAATCAATATAAAAAATAATTATATACAATATATATTTACATACATTCAGGATAGAATAAAGTTCACCTTCCATTTAAAATAGTTTAACATAGTAAATCGCACATGAACTTTATGGACACGTATATATACAATCATCAGTGTGTTATAAAGCAGAAATGAATGGGCTGCTAAGAAAGATAATGATGTGGGGAAATCTAATTCACATGGGCTTATGTGCGGCAGCTATTTGGAGGCCACAGGTGTTTCTGAGAGCTGCAAACTGACGTGTGAGAAAGCTAATGAACCACGAGAACAAGAAAGGCAGAGGAGCAGAGTATTTCAGCAGAAGAAATGTTATGATCCTAGAAATAGGGAAAGAAAAATGTGACAGTGACTCACTTGAGAGACTGCAATAAGGCCTGGGATAAGGCATGAGTAATGAGTGGGTTTGGGGAATGGATATTTAGATACCATTATGGCTTTTAGGCCAAGAGAGCAACTGGCATTTTAAGATCAATGGGTGTTAGGGCTGGGAAAAGTGGCATTAATTAATTTAAAATCAAATAGTCTTAGTTCGTTGAATGAGAAATAGAAGAATGAAGGGAGTCACCAGTTAAGAGACTATTAATTGGTGGGACCACACCTACGGTACATCTTACAAGGGTACATGCGAAACTTACTAAATGTAGAATATAAATATCTTAACACAATAACTAAGAAAATGCCAGGAAGTCTATGTTAACCAGTGTGATGAAAATATGTCAAATGGTCTATGAAACCAGTGTTATGTGCCCCATGATCACATTAATGTACACAGCTATGATTTAATAATAAATAAATTAAAAAAAAAGAACAGAGGTATGACTTATAATGATATGGTTAAAAAAAAAAAGACTATTTTAGGGTGGCGCCTGTAGCTCAAGGAGTAGGGCGCCGGTCCCATATGCCAGAGGTGGCGGGTTCAAACCCAGCCTTGGCCAAAAACCACAAAAAAAAAAAAAAAAAGACTATTTTATTATCTCAGGCAGAAGATGTTTGGGTAGTGACACCATCCTGGTGAGGACAAGAGTGGTTACAGGGAACACAGAGGGGTGAATGGGATTAAAATATATGTTTGTAGTAAAATATATGGATTCTGCCTCAATTTTGAGATTGTGATATAAGTAAATCAAAGTATTGAATAGGCTTATCTGCTTCTCAGAAGAGATTTCTAGAAGATATTTAAAGTTATAAAAAAAGTTAGCATCTCTTAGGGAAAATCTGTAAGAAAATGGCCTTAGCATTCTATTGCTTAAACACTCGATGAATTAGGCTACATAGCAATAGACTATGAATAACATGTTATAGCAGGACTGGAGGAGAGAAACCAAGAAAACGCAGAATCATGGTAGGCAAGAATTGCCAGTTGTTTCACTGAGGATAGAAATCAAATGCAGCTATGGTAGAATGAGGCTGCAAAACTTAAGGCTAGACAATAAACTTGGTGCTGTAGTTAGCTGTATGAATGCCATTATTAACGACTAGAGAGGGGTAAAGCCAGTGACTTACACCAATGCAATAAAGTTAGCAGAAAGCAGATTCAACTTGTTTGAAAAGTGAATTGGACATGAAGAATTAAAGACCACCTAATGATGTTTGACCATGAAGAAAGGCAAAAACCGGAGGTGTGGATTGAGGGACGTATTGAACTTTTAAATGGTGTTCTTCTGAAATAAAATATATAAAATACTTAGCATTCTGCCTGACCCATATGAATGCCTTAATAAATGTGAGATCCTTTCTTGTCTTTAACACATACTTTATGAAGTTCTTTTAGTCAAGCTACTGGGTTGTTCTCTCTTGTGGTGGAAGATTTAGGTGGGTAAAAAAGTCTATATTGAATGCTACTTGAAACAAACCTATTCTACTCAGAAATTATTCACTCTATTTTTCTCCTTATGACACCCTAGCAATCAACTGTACGACCTAAAATGCTACGATTTTACTTTTTGCAGTGTCTCCTTCAGGAAGAAATACTTCTAAAGAAAAAATATGGGGAGGATAAATCAATTTTATTATACATTTTTCCCTGCTGTCATGGAGTCATTATATATAAGGAACAAAATGTTTACTTTGAAGAAGAAAAATAAATTGTGATGACATAAAGAGACTCATTCTGATTGTAATTCACATTGGAAATTGTCTTCAGCACTATTTTAGTGTGGTTCAGCATGGACCATCTCTTAGCCTACTGCTCATCCAAAATCTGCCTATTTTCACTTGGATTTAAATAAAGAGCCTGATGAAATACTCTAAAACATAATCTGTGCTTGTAGTCTTTCAAAGAAGGAATGCTGAATAAATTTGATCAGAAATTTTAGCTTCTCTCCCAATTAAATCAATATTTAGGTCTTCACTATCATTATGATACGTATCAATGTCTCTCACACTACTTAGTAAATTATTTTAATTAAGAAGGTAAAGTCTATGAACTCATTGGTACCCAAGTATTTTAACAGATAAACATATAAATGGATAAATAAAAGTATAGAAGAATTTGATATAGAGACATTGAACCTGCAGAATCAATACAGCACATAACCCAAATGCTGAGTAACATTTTTACAAATTGATATGACTCATGTATATATTCAATGAAAAAAAATTAGTTCTAAAATCAATTCACATATATTGATGTATTGAGATTATTTTTACCATACTACATGAGCTAAAATAATTACCATGACTGGGCCGGCGCCTATGGCTCAGTGGGCAGGGCACCGGCCCCATATACTGAGGGTTCAAACCCAGCCCCAGCCAAGCTGCAACAAAAAAATAGCCGGGCGTTGTGGTAGGTGCCTGTAGTCCCAGCTACGTGGGAGGCTCAGGCAACAGAATCACCTAAGCCCATGAGTTGGAGGTTGCTGTGAGCAGTGTGACACCACGGCACTCTATTGAGGGCAATAAAGTGCAACTCTGTCTCTACAAAAAAAAAAAAACTAATAATAATAAATAATAATAATAATAATTACCATGATTTAGTTTAGTATTTTTCAATCTTTTTTCACTCATGGCACACTTGAACATATAGATAAACTTCCACAGTACACTTAAATTATGATGATCAAAATAAAAAAGAGAAAAAAAAAAGAATATACTTACTGTGACTTGAATTTCTTTCAAAAACATTCAATTAATTATCCTGAAAACTTTTTGTGTCACACCTAAGGTCCTCTCATGGTACCCCAGGGTGCAGCGGCATAGTAGTTGAAAATCATTGTTTTAGTTACTCTTTAAGAAAAGATACATCTTAATATTACATGTTAATAATATGTAACATAAATTTCTAGGATTACACATAATGTTTTACTAAATGAAAAGTACATAGTTTTTAAAAAAACATTTTATCTGGATCAGTCTGTAAGCTTAAATGGAACTGCTATTAATTTTTTAAATGTACAATGAATGCGAGACAACTAAGTATTCACCATTAATCTTCTGCCCAACCTAACATTAATTAAATAAAAAATGCATCTACCTATTAATCTTCCTTGCCACTGTTACTGTTAGAAGCAACTTTAAATTTGGAATAGTCAACCAAGTAAGTAAAACCTGAGGAAACCATCATTTAGCAACTCAAACCACCAGAACCAATATGTTGGTGGTAATTTATGGGTTCTAAAATTATATTCTGTCTTTAAAAGTTATTTGAGTGTATGTATACTTATAGATTATGTATAGTAGCTCACAGGAAATGCAATAAATGTAATAAGGTAGGGCTCAAGACAAATTAGCATAAACATAATACCTATGAATGTACTCATTATCTAAATATATCATATTAACTCTATTACTAAGTTTATCATTTTAATTTGTAAATTCCTAATATCTACTGTGTTACATAGTTGATTCTAGCAAAGGGAAATTCAGCCAAATTTTGAAATTTATTTATATATTTTCCAGAATGCACAGGACTAGTTTAAAAGGTTTAGTTTTGAATGATAAGTTATATAATTTTTAAATGTTAAATACAGGACTTGATACACTATAAATCTAATATAGTAAAATAAAACAAAGAGCAACAATAATAATAATAATAAAAAAAAAACCTTAGAAATTTTTCTTTTAAAAATTTGTGGTGGTGGCCGGGCACAGTGGCTCACACCTATAATCCTATCACTCTAGGAGGCCCAGGCGGGTAGATTGCCTGAGCTAACAGGTCTAAGACCAGCCTGAGCCTGAGCAAGACCTTGTTTCTAAAAATAGCTGGACATTGTGGTGGGTGTCTTCAGTCCCAGCTACTTGGGAGGCTGAAGCAATAGGAACACTTGAACCCAAGAGTTTGAGGTTGCTAATAGCTAGGAAGGCATGGCACTTTACTGAGGACAGCAAAGTGAAACTCCGTCTCAAAAAAAAAAAAAATTGTGGTGAGATAATGTCTTGATATAATTAACCTAACAGATAACATCTAGTCTAAAAATTTATGATTAGTTTATCTAATGAATATTTTGTTTTGCATTAGTTATTATTAAATGGATGTTATCCAAGATGTAATTCTGCGTGAACAAGTTAAAGGGAAAGTATCATAAAATCACAAGTTAAAATTATCTGCTACCTATAAGAAATTCATCCATAGCTTCCGGGTGTAAACAATAAGACAGAAGAAGAGCTGTGCTGTCTAACATTACATGACTATTACCCTTTAAGGTCCAGAATATTAACAACTTCTTTTCAAAAATCTCCAATTAAGCTATGTCTACCAATACTTAAGCTGAATCAAATATTGTGCAAACACCACAAGAATTACTAGGAGGGTCACTAGAGGAGTAATATACTGTTTTCTACCATTTTATAAGGAAGAGAAAAGATAAATTGTTCACAAACAGTAAATATTAGGTTCCTTTACAAAGCTTTCTCTAGTTCTCCCCAAAGTTACCTCTGTTTTCTGAATTCTTACAATATTAAAGTAAACTTGTTTTCATTGCACTTAGCTTATTCTGCTATCTTTTTATTTATTCATATATACTTGATTTATTTATTATGATAGATTGAATGTGAATAGTTTATATTATACTTCTTTGAAGCTGTAGAGCTCCCAGAATAGCTCTTTACATGTTTTACTCAGTAAATTATTGGAGAAAATTGAATGCCTAGAAAACTGTGATTAAATCAACATAACTATATTATTTTATTATAGCAAGTTTGAATGAATGGGCACAATTTAAAAAGAACATTGAGCTATATCTTATAGGAAGACCTACATTCTTTCCCCTACAAGTCTACCTGCAACGAGTTCGTCTTAATTACGTGTAAGACAGTTAGAGCAAGAAAAAAGCTCTATAGCAGATCTGGGTGTTAACAGAATTTCTTCTTCATTAGGTCCTTGGTCTCAGGGATTCTAGGACTGAATACATGGACTACAGTTCAGTGGTAAGACAGGATTTATTTTATAGAAAAGAATACAGAAGAAAAAACACCAGAGCTCCTGGCAGAGGGAAAAACTCGAGTCTGAAAATATCTCCTCTGTGCCTGTGTTCTTTGTCTTGGGGTGTATGTGTAGTCTCACAGGTACTTTGTAGTTCGTTTGGCCAAGCCTTGGTTATAAATTAATGGATACAGATCCTTCTTCTGGGGCAAGATGAATGAGTGCTTTAATGAAAGGATACAGTCCCTTCTGTTAGAGGCAAGGTAAATGAACACATTAAAGAATGGATACAGTCCGTTCAAAAAATTGCCCAGGGCTAAGAAATTAGGGGTCCCTGTTCATCCCTCAACATGGGAACCTTGTATAATCCTTAGGCCAGTGAAATGTTCACAGGTGAGTAGTGCAGCCAGAGTAGAATTTTCTAGGTTCTATGGTGGTTCTGGGGTTGATACCAGCAGCAGCGCCAGCTGTGCCATGGTCTCCCTCAACTAACCAGGGACCTGTGGGCTTCCACTGAGCTCACCCTCTCTGCCACACTTGGTTCTCCAGCTCTGCTTCCCCTGGTCCGCTGCACCAACACCACCAAGCCAGCACAGAGATACAGAAGGTGCGGCAGGTCCTACTGGTGGCTGGCGCTGACCAACCTGGGGTTCACTGCCCTGTATTATTGACAGCATAACAAACTTGTCTATGAGGTATCAGTTATGCACCTCAGAGCATCAGTGATGCTCCTCAAAATCTCTGGGAGAAAAAAAGATGCTCTTAGTCATCCCTGGCCATGGGATAATTGGAGCAAAGAGCTGTGTTAAAGTTATATACTGTCCTGTCCCAAATAGTTTCTGTTGAGAAAGAGATCTTGATTGGCTACAGGAATCTGAAGCAGACTTACCATTGAAACAATTGATTTTCTAACTTGAGCTATCTGTAATTATCTGCCGAGCTATATATTATGTGAAGCAGCACCTCATCCTTGAATAGGACAGAGATAACTAAGATCAGTCACTAGTCTCTTATGCATTCACGAGTAAGTGGCATAGCAAATCTGGTGCAATACTACCTATCATTTCACTTAAATTGGCAGACTTTGGGGAAGTGTTTTTAACCAATTGGCTGGGTAAGAAAATGCTTAGGCCTAATTTATGGATAATTCTGCAGATGATGGTGGCACTAGCCAAACTTGGAAATGCTATGGAATTATTTTCCTAGTCTAGTGACCCTGAAAAAAAATAGTGGAGAATAAAAATCATCCCAGTGTCCAGAACTTCTGAGCAGTGAATAATTTTTATCTTATATATCATGTGGAGATGCCCCAGGCTACCAATATCCAAGAATTAATGGTAAATACATAATAATTTGTCAAATGGTCAAGGAATATGAGAAAGAGGACTGGGGGATTGATTTTTTTAAAAAGTATCATGAAGAGGAACAGAGATGGATCTCTGTAAAGGAACATATAGTTTGAGGGTTTACCTGGGCCAGATGAACCAGAAAAAGAAAAGTAGGATCTCTATTGACTTCAATCAGAAATGAAAAGGAGGAGAAAATAATAACAAATACCACAGAAATACAATAGGACTTTAATGATTACTCTAAAAAACTCTATATCCGGAAATTTGAAAATATAGAGGAAATGAACTAATACCTGGAAACACACTGATACCAGAATTTCTCCTTCAGTTGGTCCTTGGTCTCCGGAATTCAAAGAATGAATGCAAGGACCATAGATCAGTGGTAAGACAGGATTTATTTTACAGAAAATAATACAGAAAAACAAAAAATAAAATGAAACAGAGCTCCTGGAAGAAGGAAAGGTTTAAGTCAGAAAATCTCTCTGTGCCTGGCTTCTTTGTTTAGGGGTATATGTAGTCACATGGGTCCTCTGTAGTTACATCTGGCCAGGACATGGTAACAAATGAATGGATACAGTCTGTTCTGCTAGGGCAAGAGGAATGAGTGTATCAATGAATGAATATAGTCCCTTGTTCTAGGCAAGGTGAATGAATCTTTTAATGAATGGATACAGTCCATTCACAGAATTGTCCAGGCCTAGGAAATTTACATAAAGCTGGACAAACCTGAGAAATGGGGGGTTCCTGTTCAGCCACAAGTGCAAGGGAAGGGAGACAGAGGCCAGGGGCAGAGACAGGACTGCACTCCCTGATCCGGCAACCTGCAGGTGTCCCCCAGCAGTTGTCTGGCCCCTTGGGTCAATGGAGCCTCCTAGGGCCACTCCCAACCTTCCAACCGGCTAGTTCCTCTGCTGGCTGCCGAAAAAACACCCCAGGGCGAAGACCACATGTCCTCCCCTTAGCTCTGGCAGGGCTCGCTGGGACACCACCTTCCTAAACTCAACCAGAAAGAATTAGAAATTTTGAACAGACCTAAATCAAGCACTGAAACTGTGTTAACAATACAAAATCTTCCAAAAAAGAAAGGACTCTTGACCAGATGATATCACACCAGAATTCTACCAAAGCTTCAAAGAGTAGATAGTACCTCTATTGCATAGTCAATTTCAAAACAAAGGAGGAATCCTCCCTTAAAAGATTCTATGAAGCAAATATCACCCTCTTTCCAAAACCAGGTATGGGAGAACAAATTCCAGCTGTCTTTTATGAAATAATGTTAATCAATGATTGTGGAGAAACGTGTAGTCACTGCAATTCTCATTATTCTTCAACTTATTTGCTTACTACGTGTCTGTGACTGACATAATCTAAAATATCACAAGCCATAAAGTATATGTGTTGGAAATTTGTAACAAAGACACCTCAAGATATGCATAGGGAGCAGAATGTCCAGGGCAGTAGCAAAAGTTGCTGACCTGTGACATTAGCTAGGCAGGTGACTGTAACAAAGTTTCGGTCACAATCACAGTGAGAATTAGGACACATGTGTTAGCAGCAACAGTTACAACCATAGGCACAACAAAATTAATCACTTAGCTAGGCAGAAACAGCTAAGCAGATACTAGTCAGACCAATAACAGCAGGTGTCAAAGCACATGTTCCCCATACTATGATACATCAACCTAGAAAAACAGTCTGCACATCTTGTGTATCCTGCTAAACAGTGTAACATTTATTGTAACATTTTCCTTGCAACTGTTTCTTTAAATTCCTTTGTTTGAATCTCAACAAATACCTGTAAGAACCTGGAGTAGCCACGGCACTGCCACACTCTGACAGCTTCTGGCCCCCAGGACTCTTGGTTGTATAGTTATTTTATTCTGACCTTCTGCATTTTCTTTCTGCCATGTTCCCAGAAACCCAAACTCTCCACCCCACTGGGGGCTGTCTCAATCAGGAATAGACCCAACAAAAAGGAAAACTATAGGCTAATGTCATTGATGAGTATGATGCAAAATTATTCAATAAGATCTTAGCAAACAGAATACAGGTGCACTTAAAAAAACGATATATCATGATCCATTGGGTTTTATCCCAGGGATTCAAGTTTGGTTCAACACATATAATCCTATAAATGTAATTAACCACATAATTAAAATAAAAGACAAAGACCATATGATTCTCTCACTTGATGCAGAAAGGGCATTTGACAAAATACAGAATACCTGAATTTTGGCTATTATTGAGCCATTAATATGACATCATTTCCTGGTCAAACAAGTGGTAGGCTGACTACAATGGGACACTTTTATCAAGGAAGAAGCATCAATGCATTCTCAGTTTAACAAATAATAATGTAGGGTATGAATTTACTTTCCTTTCATGTAATAATTATTTTCTCCTCATCCTCAGTGGATTAATCAAGTTTCTTATTAATGATCATGGCAAAACAAACTGCATTTATTCTTATTACAGAATTTATTTAGCCAGACAAGTGCATCAAAAAGGTACATATTGCAATTTTTTTTGTCTTTATCATGAGTTCCCATCAACCAAAAGGGACAAGCCAGATGAAATGCTGGAATCACCTTCTGAGAATTTGTCACAGTTAAGGATCATCTTACTGTAATTTTTATTTTTTTTTTATTTAGTGTTCTTTCAATTAAATTATAATATATAGGCCCAGGTGATAACAGTATTTTGTGGGACTGATTTTTCTATTATACAAGACGTTTGAGTTTTGAGTAATTATTGCCCTGGGCTGCCAGTTAAGACTGTTATCTGACCATTTAGGTGTCTTCCTCTTAATGAAACATTAGATAAAGGAAATAATTATTGGAACGATTGATGCTGATTATCAAGAGAAAATTAGGTTGTTGCTACCTGATAGGACAGAAAGGCCCTTTTATAATTCATAGAATTATCTGGAAGTTTCTCTTAAAACTTTTATTTCAGTAGTAAAAAAGTAAAGTAACTGACAATAAAATAATGCAAGTGACATTATTCATTCAAACTCTTTACCCATCAGGTTAAGACACTCAACCAGCCAAATGTTGCCTGAGGCTAAAAGGAGCATGGTTAGAAGAGTTTGCAAATGTCAATTCAGATCTCCTGATCAGTCACAGCAACAAGGATTTAAGCATATATGCATATTTTTCTTGGTTGTGAATTATATATTTGTGTATAACTATTTTGTGCTCCTTATTTTTATTGGGGGTATTGTTTGTGTCAACTTTAGGATATCATCCCTAGGGTACAGATTTTCCAGGTAAAATTTCAACAAGTATAAAACAATCAGCAGTGATGAATAACATGACTGGAGAATTTTGTGTTCATCCTCTTTGAAGGGGCACAGTCCCCTGCACCCTTGTAAGGTGAATCAGTCTCATTTGTGCTCCTTGAAGTATGAGGCCCTGAGAAGGAACATTTCCAGTACTTGGGCTAAATGTGAGTTTTGGGGGATATTCTCCCCCAGCTCACAGAAGCAGCTTTGCTGAAAAATGCAGGCAGTTATCTCTTAAAGGAAAGAATGTGCCAGAGGGCCCTGACAAGTCACAGCTAGGGACATCTAGCTGTGGCAATGGGCCCTTGCACTTACTTCCCTACCTATTTACACAATAACTTTTAGTTAGTCATCTAGGGAAATGGGCAAACAGAACAGACAACCCAGCGCCTTTGTGGTTTATCTCCATTGTTGTTTATCTCCAAACAGAACATTCTTAGTTTGGAAAGGTGTGTAAGTACTTTGCGGCATTAACGCTGATAAGGAATCTTTATGACAGTTTTGTTACATTTTGTCTTCTTTATCCTTGGATTATTTTTATCTGATGAGTTTGGATATATAAGAATGTGAATAAAGACAGGTGATTGCTGATGTGCCTGAGCGAGCACCAGCCTTCCCTTTTAAAATCATTCATTTTGTCTGTGGTGCTGCCTCTGTGTCATCGACCAAGAAGCCCAGTGGACAGCAACACCTCTTTTCACACATGGTGAAAATCACTGTATGTAATATAGTCACATTATATTGGGCAGAAGCATGAAGCTGTTGGTGGTGGTGGTGTGTGCAGACACATATGTGAAAGGACAGTGCACCCTGGGGCAGATACACATCTATCCTCTCAAAGACCCACCCTTTTGTGTACTCATCCATATTGTTGCTATGAAACAAAATTTTCCCAGACTTCCTAAATGTTTCTGCTAATAGTGAGAAGACCGGAAGACAGGAGAATGACGAGCCAATTCTGTTTCTGCACTAAAAGTAGTGAGCTGCCCCTAGTTACTTCTCAGGCTGTCAGTGAGAGATGTGTGCCAGGGACAGGAGCTCTGGCAGAAGGGATAGTTCTCTTTTGTTCCACATATAGTGGTGGTATCTTTTCAATTGTTTTAGACTCCACTGCCATATCATGTCAGTGGTATTGCCAATCTTCTGCAGAAAATCAGAAGGTGTTGCCTTTGGGTTTCTGAACATAAATAAGTATTGGTAGATTATTGACCTTGTATTAAAACCACATTTTATTTTTGATACCCTTTCCCTTTTACTCCTTCCAACGTTCCACAAACTTGAATCCATCCCCTTCATTAAAGTGTCTAGATTCTTGGAATGATGGAGTCAATGTGGTAAGAATGAGTAAGTACTGAGCTGTGACCGGGGAGGTCTGCACTGCTTTTCTAAACCTATACTACTGCGACAGTTTGTTCTGGTTGAACTTTTCTCTACATTTGTGTTCAGTGTTTTTGACTACAAAAATGCAGCAAATAAATAGCTATCTGGACAATTGATCTTAATTTTAAAACTCTATAAATGCATTTTGTCTTTACTGAATATGCATACTTTCAATTTTTAATTCTTGAAAATTAAAAAAAAAACATTTATTTATTATGTCCAGAAAGTTTGTGTCCCCATAAAACTCCTATGTTTGAAATCCTAAGGTAATGGTACTAGGAGATGAAGCATTTGGAATACAGTTGGATCATAAAGATGAAACTCTAACTTAATGAATTTAGAGGCCTTATAAAACCATAAGTGATTCGTAAAAAATTAAATATTTTCAGACCTGTTGTTTATTTTGTTAATGAAGTACTAGTGCTGAAATCTGTCTTGAAAATGGTCTTCTGTTTATTTATCTATTCCCAAAGTATTATATTAGAGTTAAGTAACCTCTCTCTGTTTGTTCTCTGCCATATAATACAAGAAGTTGGTAGTCTACAATCCAGAAAGAGACGCGGCTGGTGCCCTGATGTAGGATGTCATCCTCCAGAGTGGTGAAAAATAAATTTCTCTGTGTGTAAGAGTGATGGTTAATTTTCTCTCAGCGCGACTCAACTAAGGGCTGCCGAGATGCCTATTGAAACATTTATGGCTGTGGTGTCTATAAGGATGTGCCTGAAAGATACCAGCATTTGAAAGAGTGGACCGCTTTTGTATTGCTTATCATCTATGTGGTAGGCATTATCTAATCCACTGAGGCCCTTAATAGAAAGAAAAAGAAAAAAGGGAAAAAGGCAGATAAGTATAAAAAAGACAAATGCATATTCTCTCACTCTCTCTTTCATCCTGCCTTCCTCTCTCCATCCCTTTTTGAGTTGGAATATCCATCTTCTCCTACCTTTGCACATCAGAACTCTTAATTCTTGGCTTTGGACTCAGACTAAATTCTACCCCCACGTTCTCCAGCTTGCAGATGGCATATGTTTGGATGTCCTGGCCTCTTGGCTTCTCTGATCATATGAGCCAATTCCCAGTATAAATCTACTCTCATGCATATATCTGTACACATTTCCTATTGGCTGTGTGTCTCTCATGAATCTTGACAAAATACAATAAGTCATCCAATTTATAGTATTTCATTACAGACAAAACTGATATGAATTTTATCCCTGCTCTTCCATATAAATACATGCAAATTTTGGATCTTAAAACATCTGTCTTAGGTGAAGGGCATCAGATGTCTGACCCCTTATACTTAGGCTCAGACAAACCAATCCTTGCAACAAATATTAACCTTAAGATGATATTTTAGGGAGAGATAAATAAATATAAGCCATTTTTTTTCCAAACTAGTACTTTATTAACAAAATAAATAACAGGTCTGCAAACAATTATTTTTTTCACAGATCATTTATAGATTCTCTAGAATATTATAAAAGCCAATCAAACTAAAGCACAGAGAGGTCAATGAAGCCATTCCTAACCTCACTGGACTTCTTAAGTGTACTGGGCAACTCATTATCATAGTATGTGCAAATGTTTGCAATGCAAGTTACTGAAATTAATAATTAAATGAGATATCAGAAGAAAAATGACACAAGCCTAACATTAAGCAGTGTTCTTTATTGTAAGAGCTGTATTAGCAAAAATACAACACTGTAGGATGTTTAAAAATCACTACTGTATATTTGGACCCTAGAACTAGATTATTGGCTCAGAAGCTGATGACAGTATAAACGTCTGAAACTATTTCATATATTAATAATACAAACACATTTTTACATATGTGTGTATTGGAGTTTCAGTAAATAAAGAAAGCACAAGTATGAAAATATAATCAGACTTTGCAAATAATACATCTCAATTTCTTAATAAAAGCAAAGACATACAACTAAGATGATTGAGTATTCCTGATTTAAGAAGCAGGGATAGGATTGACACAGAGGCCGGTGGTTAACCATTGAATGCATATTGATTTAGAATCAAATGTCTTGGCAATAATTCTCAAACTTTAGTAATATACAAATAAACATGTTCTGTTAAGAAAGACTCTCAAAAAAAAAAAAAAAGAAAAGAAAAACTCTCATGAACTCCTCTCTTCACTCTAGGCAAAGTTTTTAAAGACAATTCTACAATCCTACTTCATCCTAGCTTATACTATTCTTCCTGTACACTGATCTAATAATGTGCACAGTTTGTCTCTAAGACTGACAGTTGGTATTGTGTTACCCTATTCAGGAAATATATATATATATATATATATATATATTACTGCCTCCTTATTGGTGATCACACAGCGCTAACCATTGCCTATTATAGCTGAAAGGTTGTGTACATTGGTTCCTGTCTGCCTTTCCAGCCTTATTTCCATGAACACATTTCCAACTGTAGTCTATAACCTCAAGAAACCGCATTTTCATTACCTAAATACTTTGTATACTGTCATCCTCTGGTCCATGCTTACATCGCTCATTGCTTGCACTGGCAATTAACACCTAATCATCCTCTCAGCCATATTCACATCTAGAAATCCAGTTCAGCTCTCTTCTCTTGCAGAAGAAATTCCTGATCTCATTAGTAAAAGAAATTACTCCTTTCTTTGTTCATCCATAGTGTATCATTTCTATATAGAACTAATTGTAAAAAAGACAATGACTGAGAAGACAGATAAGCATTTGAATCAGGGAGTGTTCTTTATTCATTATTTTATTTTCAATGTTTATCTTTAATGTTTAACATGAACTGACTGAATTAATGACTTAATTTATGATTATGTGAAAGTATTATAACACAGTGGTTAAGTATCATAACAGTAGAGAAAAACTGTACTTAAGGAGAGAGTTCACATAATTGCAAAATCTCCTTATCCTCAACTTGTCTAATTGTGCAATTAATTTAATAACTGAACTTACTTCATCAATTTGTAGTGAGAATGACATGAGAAAATTTTGCACATGATTCTGAGCAATTATTATTCTGTATAGTTATTTTTCAGTAAATGTTGGGTAAAGGGTATTAATATTATCGTTTAGTTTTTTAGAAGTATATTTTGTTATTAAACACATGGATCCTGGAGACCCTGTCTACAGGAAAGCTCAATCTGTAATTTACTATCTAAATAATCTTGGGCAGATCACTTAGTTATAAATCTCCATCTCTATGAAAGCATACTAGTATCAACTTCAGGAGGTTTCTAAGACAGACAGCATATAGATGATGCTCAGATAGTGCCTAAAAATGGTAAATACTAACTTATTAGCTCTTATGATCAAAACTGAAGTACGTAAAAGATAGGATATAGTATAATCTAATATGTATCTTGCATTAATGATATTTACACTGATATCTATGAATAATTTTAGTTAAAATTAGCAATTAAAAGTAGGTGTTTATTCAATGAACAACTCCAATATGATAATTAGGCTTTAAACTGTTGAAACACAATTACCATGCAGAGACATTATACTAATATTTCATTAGATACTGGATTAAGAGAAAACATTGAGTCAATACTCATAAATAACAACTGGGTCTTGGTCCCCAAGGCAATGCCTGTAAAATAGAAATTCACACGCATATACACAGACACACACACATAATTCTATGATCATGATGTTGAGTACACACTGGATTTTCTGCAAATAATGATTTTCATAAGCTTGTTATGAAGATAGTCAGACTTTATTCATTTACTATCTTAAAGAAGAAAATTTTGACAATTTTCTGTTTCCTGGGTATATCAGTAAGTACTAATACAACCAGTTACAAGTCTGTAGAGAGTATCTATAAGTTTTTTAATTGATTCTTCTCTTTCTAGAAGATTTGCATAGTTTTTGAGACCATATTCCCTAAGGCCCATAGGGCAGGTGAATTTGCTATATTCAAAAAAAAAAAAAAAGCTTTAATATTGTTAAATTTAAAGCATAAATCTCAGTTATTCATGATATCTAAGAAAGAAAAGAAATAAAGGTGAGAGAACAGGTAAAGAGATGGAAAGAGAGGGAGAAAATTTCATAATTTCAAAATTTCAAATATAGAGAGTTTAATAGCTAACATTTTACGTCAGAATCTTCTTCCTGGTCAGTTCTACATATTTTAGGGATAAGGATCCCAACGTGCTAACACACTTACTGTAAATTAGCATCATCTCTGTGTAAGTGTATCTTCATGGCTGCTGGGAATTCAATAAAATTATCATTCATTAGAATTCCTGACAAGAGTATACGCAGAGTCAAGATCTTCAGGCAAAGTATTAAACATTTTTTATTAATACAATATTGTAATGAGCAACAGACTTCAGAAGATGGCATTCACTTTAAATGGGATATATTTATGAGATTATTAGGATAACTAACAAGTAAATGCTTTTGTATGGAAATACAATTATTTCTTATGTAATGGGCACCAAATAGAAACAAAAACTATGAAATAAACAGGATATGTCTTTTGTTTCAGATTAAAACCTCACCAATTTAAAGTGAGTTTGCGTTTCTATTGTTTTTACTTTTCATATTTTCAAACACTTGTTTTAACATTTTTTATTATATGTGGTGATTTGACTCTGAGCATCAGTTAGAAACAATGGCAGTAAGAAATTAAGTCCCTTGCCAGGAGGCCTGTGGAAGTCACACATGATTAATGCTGCCATGATCAACAGGGTGCCTTACATTCTACAAATCAATTTTATATTCAGTTTTATTCACCCATGTGACTGTTGAATGGGTGAATAAAATGTTAACAGTATGTCTGTTCCCCAAAATGTGAAAAAAGGATTCATAGAGTGTTAGTAGGATTTGAGATAAAGCAGCAAATACATCACTTCCTACCTGCAGGTGAGTTCTCTTAGCAGAGTACCAAGGCATCTCGAGATAGCACGTGTGGTGTGATTCACCCAGCAGGGCCTTTCCCCATCACTTACACAGCATGCAACCTCTGCTGCATGGGAGGGAGAAGAATGATTTGCAGCATGGCTAGGAAAAATAGGGTGAACGAAAACGGCATTCCTGCCCTCACACCTAGCATAACACTCTTAACAAATCATCAGGTCGGTCAAAAAAGGATATCTGCATAAACAGCTTTGGAAAATGAGGGAGACAATACAGGGAAATAAGTCCATGCTAAAAAGCGTACCTATCAACTGATCATTTCTTTCTCTTTTACTGAAATATGGGCCCCTCATTTTAGAATACTCTCCAAATCGTGAATTTTTGTTTGTAAGTTTAAATATAAAGACTCATTTCACAACAATTGATTTACAATAGAATTGGAGAGAAAACACAATAGTCTTATAAATAACACTAAAAAATATTTTGAAATAACATTAGACTTACAGAAAGTGGCAAAAATAGTATAAGGAGGTACTGGGTAAATACCATCCCACTTATCCCATTTCCTCCAATAGTAAAATTTCACATATTTATACTACATTATCAAAACCATAAATTGGGAAATGACTTTATTTACTTATTTATTTATTTATTTATGTATTTATTTATTTATTTATTTTGAGATGGAGTCTCAATCACCCTGGGTGGGGATCTGTGGCATCATACCTCACAGCAACCTTGAACTCTTGGGCTTGAGTGATCTTCTTGCCTCCCAAGTAGCTGAGGGCGCTGCAACAGGCCCTGCTAGTTTTTCTATTTTTAGTAGAGACAGGGTCTTGCTCTTGCTCAGGCTGGTCTCAAGCAAACTACCTGCCTCGGCCTCCAAAGGTGCTGAGATTACAGCCGTGAGCCACGGTGTCTGGCTACAAAAATAACTTAACCTTAAAATTTTAAGATTGTTTCATATTACTATTGTATAGTTAGACAAACCATTTGTATTTTCATTTTTAAGCACTTTTCTATCTATGTTGAAGAAGGAATACATATACTATTTCATTGAAGATTTAATTAAACAATATTATAAGCATCTATGAATACAAAGTAATTATTTATTAATTTATGACAACTTGTTTTGTATTTGTTGAAAGTGTTGGTGTCTTAAATTTCTACAGGAGAATTATGAATAAATAAACTTACTTTCTATTAACATATCTCATAATAATACAGTAGCTATTTTCACAGAGACTAAAACACTTAACAATGATGAAATAAATTCACATACATTCTTGTGTTATTCTTGATGTATAAGTAAAGATCACAGAAAGATTAATATGTACAGTATATATCTAAATATTATAAAATTATCATTTTAATAAGGCAGAGAAAATATTAATGATTTCTGCTCACAAAAAGTATTTTATTCTCAATGTTTACAAATAAATTATTTCAAATTTATAATGCATTTTTCCCAAAAAGAAAATCAGATTTGATAACCACCTTTTCAGATTCACCTGTCAAACTCTACTTAGTTTATAATGCCTCCAAAGTAATTCATATTCTTAATGAAACAAAGTGAGAAACTACTATCACAAAACATAATCAAGCAAAATAAATATAATTTAATGGAAAAAGTGATAATATCAAGTGAATACTTATATTCTGAAGAAAGAGAACATAATTAGGAAATGTGATATTTGTGAAATTTTTGAAAAGAATTCTTAAAAACGTTTAAGTGATATATATATTGATGACCCTGAATCTCTACTATGCATTATTTCCTTCTTATTTCTTGTTTACATTTGATATCCTGGATTACTTCTTTTAAATGCAAGCCATAGTTGAGGTATTTTAGTTTAATTTGTGTTATAAATAAAAAGTTAGAGCAGAAAGGATCTGATTGATATATTTAAAGGAAAGCGGAATAAATGTCATGTCAAGATGCAGCAAGTATATAAAGTGATGTTAATCAAGGTATACTTAACAGAGAATTGCATCTTCCATCAAATATTAATTGAAACTATATTAATTTTTTCTTTGTGAAATCATCTATCAGCCCAGTGAGGCCACTTATTCACTTTATACACATTAAGTAATATGCAGCAGTTTTTTAAAAATGTCTTTCGGTTTTAAGTCACCATTAAATAGAATGTTATTAGTCCTAAATGGAAGGAAAGTTAACTATGGACAAAAATACCTCCAAAGCAATAACACACACCAATATTTTTGGAAAATCAAAAATAAATCACATTTCAGAAGAGAAAGATTTTAAAACATGGCTGAAGCTGAATAAAGAAACATAATTAAAAAGCAGAGGGAGGGTCATTGGTGGGATTACACCTGTGGTGCATCTTACAAGGGAATAAGTGAAACTTAGTAAATGTAGAATGTAAATGTCTTAACACAATAACTAAGAAAATGCCAAGAAGGCTATGTTAACCACTAACCACTATGACACCATGAAAATGTGTCAAACGGTCTATAAAACCAGTGTATGGTGCCCCATGATCGCATTAATGTACACAGCTATGTTTCAATAATAAAAAAAAGAAAAAAAAGAAAAGAATTGTGAGACCAAAAAAAAAAAAAAGAAAGAAAGAAAAAAAAAGCAATATAAAGAAAATTATGAAACCCTAAGAAAAGAAATAGCAGAGGATATTAACAAATGGAAGAACATACCATGCTCATGGCTGGGAAGAATCAACGTTGTTAAAATGTCTATACTGCCCAAAGCAATCTACCGATTCAATGCCATCCCTATTAAAATGCCAACATCATAATTTCAAGACTTAGAAAAAATAATTCTTCGTTTTGTATGGAACCAGAAAAAAAAGCCTTATAGCTAAGGCAGTTCTTACTAAGAAAAACAAAGCTGGGAAGCATCAGCATACCAGAATTTAGGCTGTACTACAAAGCTATAGTGGTCAAAACAGCATGGTACTGGCACCAAAATAGAGACATAGACATTTGGAATTGAATAGAAAACCAGGAAATGAAACTAACATCTTACAGCCACCTAATCTTTGATAAACCAAACAGGAACATACATTGGGGGAAAGATTCCCTATTCAATCAATGGTGCTGGGAGAGCTGAATATCCACATGTGAGGGACGGAGGGAGGAGGGTGGGGCCTTGGTGTGTGTCACACTCTATGGGGGTAAGACATGATTGCAAGAGGGACTTTACCTAACAATTGCAATCAGTGTAACCTGGCTTATTGTACCCTCAATGAATCCCCAACAATAAAAAGAAAAAAAGACTGAAACTGAAACTGCACCTTTCTCCACTCTCAAAAATTGATGCAAGATGGATAAAAGACCTAAATATAAGGCATGAAACAATGTAAAAGAAAGCATAAGAAAAACACTGGAAGATATCAGTGTTTTTGATATCTTGACTTCATCAAGTCTTCATAAAGACTTCATGAAGAAGACTTCCATGGCAATTGCAACAACAACAAAAATAAACAAATGGGACTTAATTAAACTGAAAAACTTCTGTACAGCTAAGGAGACAACAACCAAAGCAAATAGACAACCTACACAATGGGAAAGGATATTTGCATATTTTGAATCAGACTAAAGCTTGATAACTAGGATCTATAGAGAACTCAAATTAATCCACATGAAAAAAGCCAATAATCCCATATATCAATGGGCAAGACACATGACTAGAACCTTCTCTAAAGAAGACAGATGAATGGCTAACAAACACATGATAAAATGCTCAGCATCCCTAATTATTAGAGAAATGCAAATCAAAACCACCCTGAGATATCATCTAACCCCTGTGAGAATGGTTCACATCACAAAATCTCGAAATTGCAGATGCTGGCGTGGACGTGGAGAGGGGAACACTTTTACACTGCTGGTGGGACTGCAAACTAATACAACCTTTTTACAAGGAAGTGTGGAGAAACTTCAAGGAACTCAAGCTAGTCCTCCCATTTGATCATGCAATCCCATTACTGGGCATCTATCCAGAAGGGGGAAAAAAAAAATCCTTTTACCATAAGGACACTTGTGGAAACAGCCTAAATGCCCACCAACCCAGGAATGGATTAACAAGCTGTGGTATATGTGCACCATGGAATACTATTCAGCCATTAAAGAAGATGGAGACTTTACATCATTTGCAATAACCTGGATGGAAGTGGAAGATATTATTCTTAGTGAAGCATCACAAGAATGGAGAAGCAAATATCCTACGTACTCAATTCTCATATGAGGACAGTTGATAACCTAGTTCACAGTGGGGGTGGGAAAAGGGGAGAGCAGAGAGAAGGAAGGAGGCAATGGGTGGGCAGTGACAGTGTGTGACACACCTTTTGGGTATGGGACACAATTATAAGAGGGATTTTACCTAACAAATGCGATCAATGTAACCTGGTTCTTTATACCCTCAATGAATCCCCAACAATAAAAAATAAAAATCAAAAAATAAAGCCATGTAAAATTGTGACATGAAGTGGACACCATATTCTGTGCTGCTATAATAAAATACCTGAGTTGAGGGATTTATAAATGTCAGAATTTGTTTTCTTATAATTCTGGAGGCTGGGAAGTCCAAGATCAATATGCTGGCCACTTTGGTTGTATGAAAAGAGCTTCTCTGCTTTCTAGGTGGAGTCTCACTTTTTCACCCTTCTCCAAAAGGAAGAAGCCCCATGTCCTCCTCACATGCAAAAGGGCAAGATAGAAGAACACTGCCAGAAGCCTCTTTTCTAAAGGTTTAATTCCCTTCATGAGGGAGAGACTAATCAAATCTTAAATACATCTTTTGATGCAATCACATTGGCAACACCTGAATTTTAGAGGTGACGCACTAATTCCAAGCAAATGAAAACATAACATGAGGATGTCAATAAACAGAAGTCTATATTGATTTAAGAGAAATATAGAATTAACTTAAGAGAACAAAAGACAATAGAAGTGATATCCGACTTTATCGTGAAAGGTTATTAATTCCTAGAAAATGAGTATTGGTATTTTTAGCCGGACACTTACATAACAGTTTACACATTTTCAGCAGTGTATAGAATGAATCTATACGGGGTAGGGAAAAGATTCAATGGGAAGGACAATTTTCATCAAGTAAGCGCTGAAGATATAATTGTGAAATGGAAGCAAATGATTAGGGATTAGAAACAAAGGCAGACAAGCAGATGTATGATGTGGGCAGTCATCTCAAAAGAGGGTGAATCAGTTGAGTTTGGTATCTGGTACACGTAGTTTAGAAGATTTTGCTATTGAAAATTATTTAAAACTGGGCAAAGTGTCACCTACCAGTTTGACAAGCCGCAGCAGGTATATTGCTTAAGCTCAGGAGTTCATGACAAGCTTGAGCCAGAGCAAGATCCCATCTCTACTTAAAAAAAAAAAAGAAAGAAAGAAAGAAAAGAAAAGAAAAATCAACCCCACTGTCGTGGCAGGTGCCTATAGTCCCTGCTGTAAGGATGCTGAAGCAAGACGATCTCTTTAGTCTTGGAGTTTGAGGTTGGTGTGAACTATGATACCATAGCACTCTACAGGGCAACAGAGTGAGACTCTGTCTTCATGAAAAAAAACAAAAACAAAACAACAACAAAAAAAAAAACAGTAAAACCTAAAAGAGAGTTAATTTAGGTGATAAAAAAATATGTGCTTTTAGTTTATATGTATTGTGTTTAACATGTTTATGATAATTCCAGTTGAATAGTCCAGAGGAGAGATGAGGACTGATGCAGAATGTTCAAATTAGAAATTTTGTTAATAAAGAATGGGGTCTTGTTTAAATGACTTCAAATTGTGTGCTTTTTACATAAAGACACACATTCAAATGGACACCTAAGAAAATTCTAACAGGACCTTCCAGAGCAATTACCAGAGGCCATTGCAGATTTAAGGCAGTTCTAGGAATTTCGATAGCAGGAGACCCTGCGTCATCTCCAATAACCTTCAGCTGGGTGGAAAAATATGCCATGCTCTTCTGAACATGCATTTCTAGGATTTTCACCTTGCGGATTTCTCTGGGTAGGGCAGTGAACCCAGAATAGCTGGACTGTGGTAGAGAAAAGTATATGTGATCACCAAATCTGTTTCATTTTCCTGCTGAGTACACAGCTCAGCTGTTTTTTTGCCTATTCTGCAGTTAGGTACAGCTCTCTGATTAAATTTAGATCAATGAAATTTGCATTATAAAGATGTTTGTCACTTCCAGGTCTTATTATTTAAACATCCTATATGATCCTCCTTAATTTCCCTCCCCCTTCTTGGGATAGCATTATGATCCCAAGGGAATCCTAAAGCCATGTATTCAGTATTCAAAGATGGCATGAAAGGAATAGTTATCTCTAGGTAATCACTTGGTCAAAGTCACTGGGCATGAATAGTACATTAGCTTTTTGTCTGCACAATTAAAACTTAAACTTTCACTGCAAAAGTCACTGAGTCATGGAGATTTGCTACAGTGTTAATTACCCGGGCACATGAATACCAAGATGTACGTAGTCGTGCAGTGTTTTTCAGACTTAGGTTACGTAATGAAATAACTTTTGAGTTATTTATCCTAAAGAGAAGAGGTGTGTTTTTTTTTTTTTTTATTGAACTAGCTAATTTCATTTTGTTTCCAAATATTATACAATTATGAAACAAATGTATTAAACTTTATTTATTTTTAATTTTTGTTATTTTCACATATACATGTGTTTATTAGGTTTCTGTTTTTTGCCTTCACAAAATTAAAGAAGCTTAAATTTAATAACTATATACAATAAAATTACAGTGTACATAAATGCCCCTATGATATTTGCCTTAGATTTAGGATAACTTTTCTCTCTGGAAACCAGCCTATTTGGTGTTTTTAATCACAATGAGATAGAAATGTCTAATAACTAAAATTTAGAACTCTCACAAGGGTTATTCTAGTTCACAAACCACACCTGACTCTGAGTGGTTCTGCCCTGAGTCCCCTCTCTGAACCTGGAACCTTGCATTTGCTGTTGGGCTGGGATCTGGATTGTTCTCATAACTCAGGGAATGAAGGTTGCTGGGGTTCTTTTTTTTATTATTAAATCATAGCTGTGTACATTGATATGATCATGGGGCATCATACATTAGCTTCATAAACCGTTTGACACATTTTCATCACACTGGTTGATACAGCCTTCCTGGTGTTTTTTTAGTTATTGTGCTAAGACATTTACATTCTACATTTACTAAGTTTCACATATATCCTTGTAAGATGCACCGAAGGTGTGCTGGGGTTCTATAGTTGAGCTTCTACATTATATTGTGTCTGCCTCCTATCTCCAAAATAGAGATATTTTTCTTTTATTTTTTCCCTAGGTTGAACAGCAGAGATGATGAAGAAAATCTCCCGAACTTTAATTACACTGGCCTTGGAACAAGAATATGGTGAAAACCCAGTGAGGTCCTCTGATCTCAGTTTAGAAAACTGCTCTAATATAACAAGGACCCTGGAGGGGAAAATCAGGGAGACTTCTTATTCTGATGGTACATCTGGCAAGCTTTCCTCTTTTGCTCTCCTTTTAAGGGCTTTTGTTTGGTCATTAACTATTGTACTGGAATCTAATTTCCGTTCCTTACCATTCATCCACAATTCAATGATTATTAGTATTTTATGAGTTGCACGGCCATTACCCTAAACAACTGCAGACAATTTTGTTACTCCAGTAGATCCTTCAAAACCATTCTACTTTTGACCACATATTTGCTTCTGACTACTTGGGGACAAATCAGTTCATACTGAAGGTTTGAAAAGATACATGTGATAGAATGCACTATTGCTGACATTGCTTTTGTAAAGATCACTTACATTGAGGTATATAATATTTCTGAGCTATTTAATTTCTACCAATGCAGAACCAAATTCAAGGACCTGAGCAAAGATTGCTTCTTTGAATAATCATAGCCCAAAGAAAAACTGAAAAGGAAATGAGGTAAAGCTAGGAAAGTTTTGTTGGTGAATTAGATGTTCTATGTGAGGGTAGAGCTCTCTGAAAACCCTGCATAATGTGCTTCAGGAAATAGAAATGTAGGAAAAGGGAACATTTAGGCACCTATGAATCTTCTCATATTAGTCAAGTATTGGCCCTAGTTGCAGAAATTCACTCACATTTAGACACATTAGATGCTTAACGTTGCCTGGTGTGAGTCAGTTCACATGGCAAAAAATAAAACAAACAAACAAAAAAACACCTGAAATAGAAAAATGCTAGAGACGGGAGTACTGGAGGTGATATACAGGCAGCATGCACAGAAGCTGTCTACCAAGCTGCAGCCATCCTCTTGTCCAATCTTCAAGAACTCATCCCATGACGATAAAGAGCATCATCTTTGGGCCCACTGATAAGTGGCATTGATAGGATTTTTAGAATGTGTAATACTAACCTGTGAAATAATGCTTCTAAGCAAATAACATTCTCTGCTGTACTGTTCTCTATTTATTCTACATCTTTAAGATCCTTTGATGATTATGTTTTCCCTACTGGAAAAATGTACAGAATGTGGGCCACATTCTGGCATCCTTTTAGTAAAGAAAATACAGTAGAACCTCTGTAAGTTGACCACCCGAGGGACTGTAAGAAACCCGTCAACATAAGGAACTAGGACTTGTGTACTGATACGTGCATGTGGTGCACGTCCAATCTATGAAATTAGGTCAATTTAAGGAGGTGGTCAACTATGGAGGTTCTACTGCATTATTATTATTAGTTCTTTTTTTTTTTAAATAAAATCAGAGACCACAATTTTCTGCTTGAACTGTGCCACTGATCTAAGTTATCTTTGGAGCCAATAATAGGAGATGCCATCTTATTTTGCAATGCATTTGACACTGTTGGCACTTCAGCATGAACTCTAGCAAAGCATAGCCTTCTTTAGAAGAGTAAAGGCTACTTTAACCTCACCCTGGCTGGAGGGCTCAAGACAGTTTAACCACATGTTGGCATCCCACATATTATTTCACTTCTTCCCTGCCTTGCCCTCAGCAGCAGGGTCCTCGTAACATCAAATGAGTTTTCCGGTAAGAGTATCCCCTTCTGAGGGGTCTGTTTTCTAGAGCCATTCCTGGTAGAAACTGTCTTTATCTGGGTTTCCCTAAAGTAAAGCCTGAGACAAAGACTTGACTATAAGCATCTTCTTTGGGAAGAGATTCTAAGAAGCAGGGGCGAGTTAGTGGAAAGAGTGAGAGAAGGTAAGTAGAAAAAATAATAAAGGCTGCATTACTGATTTGGTTATGACTTTGGCACTGAGAGCTAGAAAAGCCCTGAGAAATCGTGTAGAATGCACCTCAGAATTGCCCTTCTGAAAGGTGAGAGACTGTGTCATTTATACACCGACACTTGCTTAATTACAGATATTACTTCTTTAATAATAATTTCTCGATTATTGCCCCCTGGAAAATTAAGTGTGCATGGATTTCTGTCTCTTGGGTTGTGCAAGCTCAGGGCTTTGGGAAATGGCCAAGACAGGTTAGTGGAGAAGGAAGAGAGGAGGGGCTAAATGTTTACAGTCAGAAATTGGAAGGGAAGTTGGAAGATGCATATCTTGTTTGTAATCAGACAAGTGCAGGTCAAAACAATGTGGTGTGGGCATATGTGCTAAAATGGAGTTTGGAGAAAAGTGGAGCTGGAGACGTATAATGTAGTTGTTGTCTGCATGAAGTTTTGTCTTTGAGAAGAGGTGCCTGGAACATGATTTACTTGAAACTGGTTGTTGAGATTTTCTATAAGCAAGGATTTCTCATTAGTTGATCATGTAGACACAAATTAAGCAAAAGTCACTTGTCTTCTCCCCTCCTTGTCAGGAGAGTTGGTTGAGGAAGAGAAGGCTTCTTTGACAGAAGTTATCTTGAATTGACTAAAATTATTATGGCCATTCAACGGAACTGGAGCTGCAAATAGAAACCACATTTCATCTTTGGAAGGTAACAAGAGCTACATTCTTCACACTCTGATGGATTGATACTCATATCTACTCCATATTTATATGTCCTTCTGAAATTTCAATGAATCCTTTTACAGCACACAACTGCCACAATGGCTGCTTAAAAGCCCACGCTTGAATTAGAGGCAATTTACCTTAAAACAAGGGCTGTAATCCTATAATAAAGCTAATGTGCAGAGAGGAGATGGATTCTCAGAAGCAATATGTGATTTCAGAAATACCAGCAGACTGCGATGAGTCTCACTTTGATAAAGCATGATAGATAACACCAATCTATCTTTAGATTCAGGTGTTTTATAATCAAACAAAAAGTCAAATGCAAACTTGTTAATTTACTGAAGAGTTTAAATCATTTGAATTCCAGAGAGAATTGCTAGGAAAGAAGAGGAAGAATTGGGAGACACAATTTTTAAAACTACTCTACAATAAAATGAATTGGGGTGAGCACCTGGAGGATCTTAGGTGTGCCAAAAAATGATTGAAGATCATTAATTAAATTATTTTCAAAAGAAGTTCAAAGCACAATAAGTATATTCTTTCTTTTTTTTTTTTTTTTATTCTTTGCTTGTGTGTGTAAGTTTGCTGTGGTTATTTAACTACAGGTTAAAACAACAGGTTTAAGTGTGATGTGAGACAAAAAAGGCTGAAAAACTCTGACCTAGACTAGTCCCACTAGAAGATGGTATGACATTTCTTGCTGCACCGTGCTTTAGTCTGCTGGAGACACGCTGATAGAGCAGACTTGTGAGTACCGTGGAATTAGAGGGAGGGACTCGAGTGAAAGATGTTGCCCCAGATCCCATTTACCAACTTGTCCACCCTATCCTCAGCTGATGTGAGTGTTACTCCCTTTTCTGAATAATACTCATAATCAGGTACATGTGGCTAGAAGTCTGGCTTTCTTTCTCCAAAATGTGAGCAACTCTGAAAATACGTTATTTGTGATGCAAGTCTTTCCGCATGAGATCAGTTAGAATGTAGAATTCAAATGAGACCACATTGTTTCCCTCAAACACCTTTCCCCAAGGACCAACTCTCCTGTTAAATCATTTGAATCTGATTCCCAGTCTCACAGTCTGCTTTTAGGAAACACGGTCTACGAAAGACAGTGGGTCTTCCTGCCTAGGCTTATAGCCTGACAGGACACTATGCATGGTTTGATGTTTAGGTCTGTGGTTTAACTTTCTCTCTATGGGTACTTTCTGTTTCGAACTCTTCATTTTCTCTAATATCAACTGAGTTAAAAAGGAAACTTTCAATACTGCTAACTCTCAGTTGATATCTTGATTTGCTCCATATGTAGAACTGTACAGTAGTTTTTAATATTTTAGAGTTTAGCATCAGCAAATCCAAGAGAAAAATGGAAATGAGAGACCTTTTGTTCAAAAATTGAGAATGTTAAGACAACAATAGCAGAACATCAGACCAAGTATAGGGTCTTCTCAGGCTATGAAAAAGTTAAGTAAGACTGAAGATAAAAAGAAGCTGTAGAATTTCTTTTCAATTAGAGGAGAGTATCTAAGCCTTGGATTCTCACCAGGATGCTGAACATCACATTTTCTTTTCTGTAACTTTTCTCCCAAGGCTGATTAAAATCAAAGATATTTAAAAACAGGCTAAGGATCATCATGGTCACTCATGTAAAGCTAATCCGTGTATCAAGTTAGAGATTGTCTGGTTCAATGAAAAGGATGTGATTTTTTCATTGCATCTACTAACTTTAGTAAAGGGAATAATAAATCTACTTGCAAGCTATCGTGAAGATTAGAGATAATGCATGCAGCTCCTGACCCCAATTCTCATGCACCAGAGGAGCTCAGTAAAACAAAGTTAAGTTTCATCACCAGAAGAGTACATTCTTAAATCTCAGTAGTTTAGTCCCAGAGAAATGGTTTCATGAAGCTGCATTTTCATGTTTAGACATGTATTTTTATTAATTCATTAGACTTTGGCATCTTTTGAAAAACTATAGTTGAAGACATAGTTTTTTATGTTGCATTATTATTACCTCCAGTTTAAAAACCCACAAAAAACACCGAGTCTAGTGTCTGAAAATACTTTCCTGTATTGAGTGCTATTATTGAGAATGAAATGTTGTTGTTGTTGTTTTTTAATGTGGTTACCAGGGACTAAACTAAACTAAACTAATAACTAAATCTAATATTAGCTTTTATTTCATTATCTTTAGAGTTGTATAGGTTTGGAGTTTATTTTACATTTCTATTTCAAGACTTATGTAAACTATATCTGTCACTACCATGTTAGTACAAAAGAACTACTATAATACAACTATCATAGACAGTGACTTGTCAGATGCAGAGTAGTCATATACATAATTTCATTAAAGTTTCATAACCATCATTTAATATGGTCAATATTCTTATTATCAGATTCAGTTTAGAAATGAGCTAACTAAAGCTCAAAGAATAACTTCACCAAGAGACAAAAGGAGAACATGAATTCAGAATTTTGTCTTTAAATCCTGGGCTACTTTCAACACATATTCCTAAATCATTTTTAGTGGTAAGTTAGTTGTAATTTATGAATGATTTTTCTGAGTAAAAGAAAATGTTTTCCTCTAGTGTTTTTGACTCCTTACATCCGCCCACATATGATTATTCATGTGACTAAAAATGTATACAGTTATGATTTAATAAAAAATAAATAAATAAATAAAAATAAAAAATAAAAAAATAAAAAGTTAGTGTTTTTTTTTGTTTAATCTTTGTTTCTCCAGAAGCATGCATCTTTCATGGTAGCTAACAGTATTCTGCCTATAAACCTGGGTGATGATCCCTTGTGAAGTATTTAACACAGATACCTGCATCTCCTAAACTTTTAATAAATTTGAGTATGATTCCCTGAATGGGTGTGGTAGTGGACTCATATTTTGCCCACTTCAAAATGAATTTGAGATTGAATTTAATTAATCTGCTAACAGTTCAATTAGTCAGATATTATTCCTGGGGTTCACATGAGGAAATAAGAAAGAAGACTTGAGAGTCAATGTTTTGAGAGGTTGATCTGTGATTCCAATAAAAATGTTTATCAGTTACTGTACATTAAAAGCAGTAGAAAGTGCTCTCAATTCTTGCGGGGGACACTACGAAATATATACTATTGTCTTAATTTTTTCAAAAGAGTATCAGAGGAAAGTAAATAAACTTGCTCAATGTACAAAATAGATCAGAGCCTACTCTACTGGTCTGTCCTAAACTCCTGCCTCATCTTCCCTTTTCTGTTCCTCCTTTTCTAATTTATTCACATTTTAAGACATTTATATTGTGATACTATGCATATGCCATAAAAATTACTCATTTAAAGGGCCTAAATCAATTGTTTAGTACATTCAGAATTGCACCACCATCACCACAAGCTAAATTTACAATATTTTCCTCATCCCAGAAAATGTCTTTACCCAGTTGCATCACTCCCATTCAGTACCTTTGCCCCAGCCGCGCATAATAACCAAGCTATCTTGGTCACTCTAGAGTTCCCTCCTCTGGACATTTCATGTGAATGGAATCATGCATATGAGTTTCTTGGTGCGTGCAGCTTCTTTCATTGACATACCGTGTCCAAGGTTTATGAATGTTGTACCAGGCATTATAGGTTTCCACTTGTTACAACAAAGCAAACAAAGGCCAAAATACATGCATATTCCAAGTTCCCTTACAGTTATTGGCAATATCTTTATTCCATTTTCATTATTTATGCCTCATCGTATTTCATTATGGCTTTTGCTAACTTGACTGAGAAATGATCTACAACATATTCTCTGTTACTTAATCAGAGGGACTAGTTTCAGTAAGAACAGTTTTGTTGGCTTATTAACACGATTTTATGCATCTTCTGTAGAAACTTTCTTCACTCTCAGTGAGTAGGGCGCCGGCCCCATATACCAAGTGTAGCAGGTTCAAACTGGGCCCAGGCCAAACTGCAACAATAACAACAAAAAAGAAACTTTCTTCACAAAATAATATCTTCCATTCGCTTTATTAGCAAAATGTACTTCCAGCTCAACTCACACCCAGCTCATAAGTCACACAAAAATTCCAAATTTATGTTTTGATTGTGATTTATATTTCCATTGGGATGACTCATAAGAAACTTAAATTCAGTGGGTGCAAACAAAAATTTCTTTTTTTCCTTCATTCCCTGATCTCTGCAAATGTTTATCATAGTAAATAGCAGAACCACCTACTTTTAATTGATAGGTAACTAGGATCATACAATTGGCTTGTCCTCTCATTTTTACCTCCTAATTTAATTAATATTCAATTCTATTGTATCTAATTCACAGACTGTTTTAAAATTCTCCAGAGAAACCAAATCAATCAGATTAATAAATGCATATACGTATGTACACATGTATATATTTATTTATACAGACATATACATGTATGTTTGTATATGTATATTTATTATGAGAATTGGTTGCCAAGATCATGGGGGCTGAGAAGTCCCACCATCAGCTCTTTGCGAGCTGGAGAACCAGGGAATCAGCTGGCTTTATTCCATCTGAGTTTGAAGGCTCAGGGACTAGTAGAGGGGCCCCACTGGTTTATGTCCCACAGTCTGGAGGTCCAAGAAACAGGAGCTTCAATGTCAAAAGGCATGAGAAGGTATATATTTCATCGTAAGATTGGAGAGAACAGATTGTTTCTTCTGCCTTTTTGCTCTATCCTGGCTCATGGAGTGGATGATACCTTCTCATAATGGAAATGATAGGTCTTCAGTCTACTGACGCAAAGGCTAGGTTTTTTGTTTGTTTATTTGTTTGTTTTTTATGGAAACACCTCCAAAAAAACTCAGAAATATCTCCCAGTCAATTTGACACTTAAAATTAACCATCACATAAACCTCTCTCACATTTATCACTTTATCTCCTTCCATAATGTCACGTATTTAGTCAAATGTATGGTGGTCCCTTACTGAGACACCACCACCTAATTGATGCTAATATTCACCTAAATGGATTGTCTGTTTGAATTGGTGCCTTCCACTCACACTTACCTGGTCATTCTGGACACGGTAGTAAAATGGACACTGAAGTGATTTTTCCTATTATTTCTTTTATTACCATTAGGCTTAGGATTAATTCTGAAAACTTTTCCTGACTTGTAAGTTCCCATGTGATTGGCAATCTACTTCTACTCTTACCCCATTAATTCCTTCATTACTCAGTGCCCCGGAAATAACCGTACATCTATCCTTGTTTTGAGGAATCGACTGGCAACAAGATCTCTTCTCGGCCACCTAAAGGTCAACTGCTTTTCTTTCTGCCAATATTCCCTTTCCTTGTACTTTATGCTAAATTCTCTTTTTCCTTCTAGGTTTAACTGAAACATCTTTGCCTAAGAGAGACCTTCCCTGACCCAGCAGGTTTGTTTAACTTCTATCTCTAAATGCTCTTACGATGTTCTGCACTTCCTTTTTAATACTTGCAATTACGTGTTTAAATCTTGTTCTTTGCCTTGATAATTCCACAAGGAGCATGATCACATCTGTCAAGTCCCGAGCCGTGTCTCAAGCATCTGGCGTAGTCTTTAGCAGACTCCGGGTATACACAATTGTCTGTAAAGTAAATAAAATGGCCAATTATCATCAAATTCAATTTTATCACCATTGTCATTAATAACAAGGAAAAAAAAATTATTACTACTACACAGTATCAAGGAAAACATTTAGTCATAACCAGAAAAGGGAAAATAAAACAGCCGCAGAAGTGTCGGTGGGGTTTTCCCCTTGGAGGTTTTCTACATTATTTTTCAGCCAGAGGTTCTTAAGATTATATTTGCAAAATAAAATATTTTTAAACATTTTAAAGTAGGAAGGACATATGGGGGAAATTAAATAAATAAGTGAGTTCTAAATATTCATTGTATGGTGACTGGAGACTGAGGAAGACGAAGACAAATAAATTTACCGTATTTGAAAGGCTAAGTTAAATGACATAAGAGTAAAGGAAACTTTCATTAAAAAACCAGGACTTTTTGAAAATAAAATAATGTTTTTGGTTAGCTAATATTTCCAATAAGTTTTCAAATGAGGTTTTTAAATTTTTATTCCCTTTATTTTAACCGGACAAAACGTATTTCTTCCAAAATTTACTGTTTCCTTTTTGTAAAAAAATCTCTTTTTAGCAGGAAATGCCACTAGAAATAACATAACAGAAGTAAATCTAATAAGATATGAGATTTGATCTGAATATTTTTATGATTGGTGGAGATCAATGTACCAAACAATCCAAATATTTGGCACGAATAAGGCCCATCACTGAAAATATATTTCTTCTTTTCTTTTTTTTTTTTTTTGTAGAGACAGTGTCTCACTTTATGGCCCTCGGTAGAGTGCCGTGGCCTCACACAGCTCACAGCAACCTCCAACTCCTGGGCTTAAGCGATTCTCACGCCTCAGCCTCCCGAGTAGCTGGGACTACAGGCGCCCGCCACAACGCCCGGCTATAAAAATATATTTCTTTTTCTTTTTAAAGTCAAGTAGACATGGATCTCCTAGGGGTACGTTGCTATACATTTTGTAATCCATACAAAATTTTATCATCTTTGTAGGGAGGCACTCTTCTTAAAACCATGCTCTTTCAAGATTGATGAGACGTTGGTCAAAGGACATAAAATTTTAGTTATATCAGAGGAACAAGTTGAAGAGATCTAGTGTACATAACGGGAGCTACAGTTAAGAACAATATAATGTATAATGGCTAATAGACTAGATTTTAAATGCTGTCAAAAAATAGGTGTATGTGGTAGTATGTGTGTTAGATATATTGATTTAACCATTCCGCAATATGTGTATGTGTGTGTGTGTGTATATATTTCAGTATCATTTTTTTGCCTCAAACATATACACTTTTTACTTGTCAATATAATAAAAACTATGTTCTTTCCCTTGAAAATTGTTAGATAAAGCAAAGAAAAATTTTAAATGATCAAAATTAATTAAATAAACTATTTTTAAAAAAACAAAATAGCATATTTTGTATTTTACAGCTTCAACAACCATTATTCAGTTTTACTTTTGACATGTAATATTTCTTAGAAATTTTATTTTTTACTAAGAAGAATATGTTCCAGCTCCATCCATGTAAACATGAAAGAGGTAAAGTCTCCATCTTTCTTTAAGGCTGCATAGTATTCCATGGTATACATATACCACAATTTATTAATCCATTCGTTGATCGATGGGCACTTGGGCTTTTTCCATGACTTAGCTATTATGAATTGGGCTGCAATAAACATTCTGGTACAAATATCTTTGTTATGTTGTGATTTTTGGTCTTCTGGGTATATGCCCAGCAGAGGAATTACAGGATTGAATGGCAGATCTATTTTAAGATCTCTGAGTGTTCTCCATATATCTTTCCAAAAGGAATGTATTAATTTGCATTCCCACCAGCAGTGCAGAAGTGTTTCCTTTTCTCCGCATCCACGCCAACAACATATTCTTCTTAGTAAAGTATCTCAAGAATGGAAGAAAAAGTACCCAATGTACTCAGCCCTACTATGAAACTAATTTGGGGCTCTCACATGAAAGCTATAACCCAGTTACAACTTAACAATAGGGGGAAGTGGGAAAGGGGGGGTGAGTACAGGGAGGGGGATCGGTGGGATCACACCTGTGGTGCATCTTACAGGGGTATTTGCGAAACTTGGTAAATGTAGAATGTAAAGGTTTTGGCACAGTAACAGATAATGCCGGAAAGGCTATGTTAACCACTGTGATAAAAATGTGTCAAATGGTCTATGAAGTGAGTGTATGATGCCCCATGATCATATCAATGTATACAGTTATGATTTAATAAAAAAAATAAGAAATTTTATTTTTTACAGATTTTTCTCTTATCTTTTGGTATCTTTTATTTTTTCTTGACAGACCTCTGTTACACATGTAATGGAGCAGTAATCTAAGAAAAATTTTAAGAGCAATTTATATGATTACATACTTGGAAGTATATAATACTTAGAAAATAGAAATGATCAGTACTCCATATTTATATGCATCCATTATAGTACAAAATGCTAAGATAATAAACATCACATGAACTCTGTCATAGTTGAGAACTAATTGATGGACATTATGGACACAAAGAGATGTAAACATGATCGGAAATTAAGGAGAGGAGTGGTAAAAACCTAGCTGTTTGGGTACAGTGAACACTATTTTGGTGATGGGCACATGGATAACCCTGACTGGAGCAATATAAATGCTATCCTGGTAACAGAATTAATTCTAAATTTTAAAAGTGGCAACATTTTTTTTAAAGCCACTCCTGAATTTCATTGATCTTGTATGTGATTAAAATTCTTCTTTTTTATTAATTAAAGTGGAACTTGAAAACTCACAGGCTTACCCAAGTTTTTTATGTGTGACATTTTATTGGGTTGCAATCTCATGTTGAGAGCTCCCTCATAATTAGTGTTAATGTTATTTTTTGAAGCAGTTTAGCAGAATTGTTATTTTTTGAAGCAGAGAAATACTTTTTATTAAGGATTAGTGGTCCACTTTTTGAAAGAGATTTTAAACAGTCTTATTTGGGGATTTTTTTTCTCCTGGAGTGATTTTGGAGAAATCACTACAGTAGGTAGTATTGCATGAGAATTATTTACTCCTCAGTTTTAGAACTGCATCATATGAGCCATCATTCTAATAACAATAATATTCTCTATACTTAGTCGCTGTTGAGCTAAACTTGTCCAAACCACTCAAAGTATATTCAGAAATGAACAATTGCTATCCCTGTATCAGTGTCACTTTTTTCTAATTTGACTGGATTGGACTATTTTTTTTCTAATCATAGAAGAACAAATTGATTTTTATTGTTTGATGTAGCTTCATAAAATCTTCAGCTAAGACATTAAGATAATAATACTTTTATAATTCCAGCTGGCTTTCTAAACAATATAGGACAACATTGGTAGGAGAGAGTGTCTCAGAGATTTCTCAGAAAGTAAAAGAAATTTAAAAATGTAAATTGAATATTCATGTAATTGCAATCTAAATATACATTCAATGTTTAATTGTGAAGAATAATTTTTATACTATCCCAAGTTGCCATGGTCATTGTAGTAAAGAATTCCTTTATGAATGTGTCAGTTATTCTTAGCTCACAGCCTAGATGATAGACGCTGTAAGTGCATAAACTAGAAGCTAACTGTGATTTAGGTTTTGGATGTTGGTAGAGCAGAATCTTCTGCGTTGGGGCTAATGATTTAACAGGGGCAATTATTCTTTACAGAAAAATACTCCTACATAATATGTGTTGTTCTTTATATGAACTTATTCGATTATGAACAAGAACTAAATGCTATTCTGCTGTGTATTCCATCTTTTGTCACAGCATGCTATAAAAAAAGGAAAAAATGTGTCAAATGGTTTATGAAGCGAGTGTGTGATGCCCCATGATCATATCAATGTATACAGTTATGATTTAATAAAAAAATAAATAAATAAAAAAAGAAAAAAAAAGGAATAGCAACCACAGATGAAAACCACGTCCCTTATGTTTTTGAGGGAACTAATAGCACCCTTTGGAGTTGCTAATTGGCAAAAATCTGCAAGCATGGGCTTTTGAGGTACAGTTACCATGGAAAATTTGCTTTGAAGTTGGCACCTGTGAATATTTGACTTAATTTGCTTTCCAAGTTTAGGGGATGAATGGAAAACACTGTCATTCTTCCACAGACAAGTCATTCTTGACTATTGCCATCACAGTAGTTATGGACATTTGTATAGAGGATAAGTGAGCTGATTACTAACAAACTTTCCTACTGTTTTGTAGTTATTTTCGATCTATATTCTTCTGCTTTATTTTCATTCTTAAATTTATGGATCAGTAAAAATATACATGTTTACCAAAATGTGAGAATACATTCATCAATGCGATTCTGTATTACTGTATAAGGCCTAACAATAAAATGAATAAAATTTCTTCAATATGGTAATATTAAATATCTAAGTTGAAAACATATTGTTTAATTATTGTGGTCTTGTTAATGAAGAGTTTTTCTCAAAGTATGTCACCATGTTGTAAGATTTATTTGAATACATTGATCTGTCCTTCTCTGATTAGCATAAACCAAACAGTGGCATTTATGGATAAAGATTAAGATTTAAAATAGTATACTTATAAGGAGAAGATAACTTTGATTTATATTTAAGCAATAAAATAAATATTAGATTCTTTAAATCTGTACTTGTAGGGATTATCAATATTATATAGACTATGTGAAGCAGTAGTCAAACCAAATAGACTCATAGGATATACATTAATATGAAGGTAGAAAGAGAGGTGTGTCAAAAAGGGAATTAAGAAAATGGTAAGTTAAGAAAAATTGGAGAGTACAGAGAATAAAGTGCTGTAACACAGTAACTACAGTAACGCACCAGTACAGCGAGGCAGACACTGAGCACAGTGTTATGTGCTGTGTCCTCCTTCCCTTGCTCAGTAACACTGTTATGTTATTTCTCATAACAACAAGCAAAGTGACACCTTGAAATTTCTACAATAGCTATATAGATGATCAGATTAAGTGAATACACAAATCTGAAAATAATTTATTAAACAGAAAACCATATTTGTATAAAGAAAACAAATATACATAGGGACAAAATATTCTGGATTTGATGATGCTTTGTAGTCCTGGATTAAAATACAGATTGCCTAATATTGATCAATATCCTGAGGGATCTCAATCAACCTTATAAATGAAACAACCATTGCTTATGTCCTTTCCATTTTTTCTTCAGTTTCTTTTTTTAATGCATCAAAACTGGGGCACATGAAGAAATACAAGTTGATATTCATTCTTGTACCTAACTTAAAAGAGTGAAGACAAAAAGATATCCTCATATTTGTGTTAATTTTTCTTATATTTATGTTTATGACTCAAGTAGTATTACTTTTTCAAAATAACATATTTATTAATGCTCCCATGTATTATGTTATAGAGAAAGTGTTTTAAATAATTAAAAGAGAATCATAATTATTTTTACCTGGGACTTTCTGATAAGTAAGATACTATATAACAAATACATGGTAAAATTAAATTAAGAATATTGCTTAAAAAGATTAGATAAGTACTTTTCTAATAAAACCTCCAAAACAATAACAAAATAATAATATAAGCAAGTATAAAGCTTACTCTAAGGATTTTGAGATGGTAACAACTGCCTTTAGTGAAAGTAATGATTAGAAGTTGTAAAGCAGGAACTTTTGTAAGTGGAAATTATAAACCATTTATCTCATATCTTCCATCGTGTCTTCCTAGTGGGTTTTCAGTAAACATATTTAAAAATTACATCTTCTTAAACAACAGTAGTTCTCATATAATTTAAGAATTGGTTAAAGAAATAAACTCCCAAAATGTCTTTAGAGTATTTCCAAGTTATATATTTAAAAGGGTGCTACTGAGAAGTCCTCCTTCACTGACTTTTGTGAAATAAGTGTAATTGAATCTTGGTGTCACTGTTTCTTCAAAGTAATAGACTAGGCATTTGTTTATTCTGCATCCTGTTTCAGGTTAGTTTTCTAATCTATAATCTGAAAGAATAATTATATTTACAAAATGAGATTCTTGGGAGGATTAAATGAGTTGATAGATCTAAAGCTTGGCACAGAACGGCAGTTAAGAAATGTTTCTCTGTCTCTCTCTCTCTCTCTCTCTCTCTCTCTCTTTCTCTGTGTGTGTATATGTGTAGTTCATAATGCATATAACGCATTATAGTATATAATGCATATTAGAGTCCACAAACTTTTTTAATTTTCAGTTCTTACTAAGAAGAAAGGTTTTTATTGCTGTAACTCTTCACAATTATCTCAAACCCTTTCACTTTCATTATTTAAAGTACAAAATCCAGAGATACACACGAAAGATATTTTTCTTATTTTTAAAGATTAGTTGATTGGCAGTTAAAGCAGCTAGGCAAGATACTCAGTTATACACATCATAAGAAACACAAAAGCTTAAAAATACAGATTCTATGTTCTATTCCATGAGTTCAATAATGAAGATTAAGGGCATATTGTGCATATCTGGGAATTGATAGAAATGACTGTGTAAACTTGAGTAAATAGTAAGTGCTATTTAATGTTCTCTATGTCTAAAAATTTTAACATAATTCATATTAAATTTCTAAATGAAAGTTCAACCTATTAAAAGTAGATGTTTTAAATTTAGAAATACCTACAAAAGTTTTAGAAATTAAACTTTTATATCTGTTTATTCATAAATCTATCAAGTGTTCATGAACTGTTTAAGTAAAGTGTATTTACTTCTTATTTTGATAAAATAAAACTGTCCAGCAGATTAATTAATTAATTAATGGTATCTTGATGTGCTAAATATTTTGAAATCTGCCTTTCAAAACCTAAATCATGTAGCACTAATTGTTTATATATTTGTTTCTGCAAGATTATATCTCATAAAATTTGTATCAAAATGATTTTGAATCATGTCTTCTTTAGGATTTTATAATTGTAATTCCTCAAGCCAAAGCATACATTTTAAATTATTATCATTTCTGTCTTTATAATTTTTAGGTTTGTCCATATACTACTTTTCTTCCAAGCTCCAAATATAATATAGTTAGCTAAAAACTGAGAGTCAAAGTACATAAACTAGCTTTAATGTATAACTTGAATTTCCCCAGACTTTAGTAGTCTTTGACTTTTTGAATATAGGTGGGATCAGATTGATATTCACTTCTCCATTTTTACTCAGGTAACCAATATGTCTTGGAGATGGTTTCATGTCATATATAAATATGTACATATATTTTGTTGCATGTTAGTAGTTATAAAGTATTCCATTATATTAATACATAATTAAAATTTTAGTACTTTATTATATGTGTCCATGCTTTAGATTTGAGTGTTTGAGTAACATACCCAAAGGTAAGATGCAATCATTAATGAGTTCAATCCTGCTGCATCCTGTAGTTGATGAACAAATGTTCTCCAGGCAAGTTCCACTGCCATTCTGCCTACCTCTGCCTATCTATCCATTCCGCACTGAGAACTGGACCCTGGGCTCTCACGGAGACTTAGTGATCAACTTGGAAAGAATATTGTTATTGCCTTCATGTAAGTCTCAGCTAAAAAGAGCCCAAAGCAGTGATGTTTTCAGTAAACTTATAGTTTCTTAATCATGAGAAGTCTAGACAGAATTTTTCCTTTTAAAGAATATGTTGCTGGCCTAATGTGGCCCACACAAACCCCTCCCTCTCTTCCTCCTCCTCTTCTCCTAAGACATAGAACATAAAGACCTACCTAGCCTCACCTCAAAGTTCGCACTAAAGGACCCTAACCCACCAAAGCCATCAGAGCAAGCTGTGGAATTTTCCCACCCCTTGTGCCCCATATAAAAGAGGTCTCTGACTGCCCCCAGGGACAGATGCCATCTTTGCCCTGCCCAGGCAGCCAGTGGAAGTCCTTTTCAATAAACCTCACCCAAACATCTCCACTGCAGGTGTCGTCTCTGGGCTCCGCCAGTCCACCTTTCAGAAATCCCTGTGTGAGAAATTATTTTAGTGGATTTCAATGTCTTTATCCCCAGCAATGCTACTGAGATATCAGTTCTTTACTTCAATCTTTTACAGCGTTGAGAACATTAGATGAGACTGTATTTTTGTGCCATAGTTTCCTAAAAATAAACCTTTCACTCAACGAAGGAGTATATCCAGCTCATTCTACTCAGAAGCCTTATTCTTTCTCATACAAAATATTAAGGGGTTATTTGTGAATTATAGCAATGGTCTTTAATTTTTTATCACTTTGAATAAATGTTTTATTTTTTGCATAATCAGACAGCCTGTTGGTTTCTTGCCAGTTGACTTTCCTAGCCTGAGTCACAGAGTGTATGTCTACAAATGTCTGGAGCATCAGAGACGCAAGGTGATTTCCCTTTCATGAGAGTCTACATTGTAAACATTTCACTAGTGACCAGGCCCAAGCCACAATTAACTATGTGTGTTAATTTTGATTCCCCATAGATGGTCTCAGCCATGGTTAACTTTCTGTGTAAAGTTGGCTGAACCACAGAGTCCTCAGATATTTGGCAACACTTTATTAGGGGTGTTTAGGTGAGGTTGCTTTTGTAAAGGACTAATATCTAAATCAGTGGACTTTGAATAAAGAAGAGTGTCCTCCATCATGTGGGCGGGCTTCATCCAGTCAGTTGAAAGTCGGAGTAGAAGAAAGAGAATGAGCATCCCAGAGTAAAGGAGAAGCCTCCACAGACTGCATCTGGGCTGCCTCTGCAGCATAGGCTCTCACGGGTTCTGCACCTGACTGCTCTTCAATCGGGATTGGAACTTGGGCTACAGGGTGAACAAATTCTTTACAAGTAAATCTTTATCTCCATATATACACATCCTATTGGTTATGTTTCTGTAGGGGAAACTGAGCCCTGACTTTTAGCATGAGACTCGCTTCCTGCTTGAGAGACCTGGAGAAGCATGAGAATGGCATGTGAGTTGTGTGCATGCAGATCAGAACACTGGCCTCCAAGGGAGAATGTACATGCGAGGTGTGGCAATAGCAGGCCTATCGGTTATGGTAAAGACGCTCTAGATTCCAAGTTCTCTTGAGGATAGAGGCATGGTCTTGCTTAAGGTCTGAGATTTTGCAAAAACAAATTGGAGACATTCTTTTCTACATTTTCCATGTTCCCCCTTTTTAATGCTGATGTCTGATAAGTACCTTATAACTATTTTTTCCTACTTATGGTAATAAATACAACCCAAGTTTAACTAGCTTGGGAAGGTTCCCCCCAGAGTTCCTCAGTCTCTGGACATAGACTTTGTGGCAAGCCTCTGCATTTCTGGCACCAAGACCTCCTTATCTGGTGATCCCAAACCCCTTCATGTGTCTTCGGAAAACTCTTATAATGCAGGCTTTATTAATAAATACACTAGCTTTCCACCTTGTAATATCATGGCTACATAAAATGGAACATTGTTTTGGATATCTATTATTTATTTGTAAAAGAACTATATGAATTTAAAACACATTCACCTTGTCGATGTGGGTGAATTTATGACAGGTGATGGACCAAGTTAGATGGCTGAACCACAACTCTAAACTACTGATAGCAATGGATCAAGTTAAATTTATTGTTTAAAAGACTGAAAACCACAAAACCACATCAAGCAGTATTGATTTTCCTTAAGTGGTGAAGAAGCTTTTAAGGATATCTTACAAAGTGTGTTGTACTATGTACAGGACAGCATTCCATCAATTTTGCTGAATTCAGAAAGTTGGACACAGTTTGGGAGAATTAAACAAATGGAGAAACCTTTAGATTAATAAAAGTAAACTCAAGTTACCAAAGAATTGGTTGGTGGAAACTTGGAAAGGCATCCATGACCACTCAGCCCTTCTTCAGGGGAACGGTTGAACCTAGACAAGCTGCGTGATGCTGTCATTAAAGATAACAGAAAAAGGCTAAGATAGCACGTGGATTGTCACGCTTCACTACTCTGTAAACACAAGCGACTTGGCCAGCTCATGAGTCATGTTCACGCGCTCCTCAACTGCATCAGACGTATGCATGGCAAAAAGCATCACACATAAGATGCTGCTTTTACAAATACCGTCACCAGGCTAAATGATCTGTGTCAGCTTGTTGTTATACACGCTCCCGCGGGAGTAAATGCTTCCAAGGCCAATCATCGTGCCTAACATCAACCAGGCCATCTAAATGTAAATGCAAGATGTTTAAATTGTTATCCGATGATAACTTGAATTAAAAAAAAATCATTTCAAAAATATAAAATCAAAGTAAAGAATCTTACTGTTGCTGGTGAGTCCTTTGGCTCACATTACTTTCATATCTGTGCTAGGTGCTTTGTAACATGACAGGTAAGAATTTGAATTATTGTTCATTAATCCTTAAAGGGATGTGGAGAGAGAGTCGGGAAGGAGAATAAAGCACGTTTTTAGCTTCTCACATTATTCATCTGCTACACATCAATATTCCCTATAACATCTTGCCAGTACTTACAATCTGCAAGATTTTGTAGTCTTTGTTAATTTATTTTCCTAGGGGTACCATAACAAATTATTGCAGACTGGTGTCTTAAAACAACAGAAATTTATTGTTTCACAGTTTTGGAGGCTAGACGTCTACAATAGAGGCGTCAATAGCACCATGCTCCCTTTGAAATCTCCAATGTTTTCCCTTTCTAGCTTCTGGGTTTTGCAAGGTACGGTAGGCATCGCCTGACTGTTAACTGCAGCGTTTCAGTCTCTGCCCTTGTTGTGACATGGTGCCCAGAACCTGCATGCTTACCTTGATCTCACCTCTTGTAAGCACATCACTTTAGTCTAACCCACTCTGAAGGAGTTATCTATGTGTAATGACTCTATTTCCAAATAAGTTCACATCATGAAGTACCAAAAATTGGAACTTCAATATTTCTTTTAAGGGAATAGAATTCAACTCATAAGCAACACTACATATAAAGCTATTTATTTTAATAAAAATGGAATGTGACAATTTATTTGAAGAAATGTAATGGAAATTGCCTATGGTAGGAACAGTTTCGTCTCTACCTACTTACTATGACCCCAGATACATAGACTTTAAAGTACTTTTAAAAATTAAATTGACTCATGAATTTTATTCAAATGAACAATTATTAAGTTTAAGGGATATTTAACAATAGCCAATTTGTTCTATAATCACAAATAGCCATTTTTCACTTATCAGACAAAAACTGTAAAGATTGGTTGACTTCTGTGACACTATTAAAGAAATTGAGAATCTGCTACATTTCAGATATTGTGCTTGATAAGAACAATGAGATAGGCAAGATAAATGGATAAATAGAAAAAATATAATAAATCAAATGTCCTCACAGCTGTATCAATACATAGGATCATGATTAATAGGTAATAATAACTGACAGCCTCTTCTTCAATGTTGCAATTATATCTTCCCATATAGCAACACCCATCAAAATTTACCTCAAAGAATCATTTCCAAGTAAATAGTTAAAAATATGGTGGGTATGGGGAGTGAGTTTATAAGAAGAAATATGCTTGTTGCTGAGTAATCATAGTGAAAAAAGTAAAATAATCTACAACAGGAGTATAATTAAATAAATATAACACACTTACATGATCTTTTTTTGCACATCAAAATGTATACCAGCATATGTAAAATTTGATAAATGACTAAAAAACTATAATTTTAGATTTTGCTGGCAAGCTTACAAATACGGGTTTCTTTTTAATCTTTCAAAATTCTGTAATAATGGATCATCCCTTATAATCATAGAAAAATTGACTTCATTAGAATTTAACATGCATATAAAATTTTATAACTACAAAATTTCAGAAGTATAATTTCTAATAAAAATTTACTGTACAAAATTTAAAACTTCTTAACACAAAAAATAAGTGAGTGAAGTAATGGTGATTTTTTTTGGGGGGGGTCAAAGGGGTTTTCTTTCTTTTTTTCTTTCTTTTTTTTAATTAAACCATAGCTGTGTACATTAATGCAATCATGGGGCACCATATACTGGTTTTATATACTATTTGACATATTTTCATCACACTGGTTAACATAGCCTTCCTGGCATTAGTTATTGTGTTCAGACATTTATATTCTACATTTAAGTAAGTTTCACATGTACCCTTGTAAGATGCACCGCAGGTGTAATCCCACCAATCACTCTCCCTCCGCCCATCCTACTCCCTGCCCTCCCCTCCCTTCTCCTTGGTTAATCAGTCTGATTTAAGCCTTCTACATTGCATATCAAATCATCACACATTGTTCCCCATAAATGTATACAGTTATGATTTTAATTAAAAATTAAAAAAAATTATTGTACAAAACATTTCTATAATGAAAAGAATGTACTAAGCAGGCTAGATAAACTAAAGCAATAAAACTATATTCACAATTTTTTTTTTTTTTGTAGAGACAGAGTCTCACTGTACCGCCCTCGGGTAGAGTGCCGTGGCGTCACACGGCTCACAGCAACCTCTCACTCTTGGGCTTACGTGAATCTCTTGCCTCAGCCTCCCGAGCAGCTGGGACTACAGGCGCCCGCCACAACGCCCGGCTATTTTTTTGTTGCAGTTTGGCCGGGGCTGGGTTTGAACCCGCCACCCTCGGCATATGGGGCCGGCGCCCCACTCACTGAGCCACAGGCGCCGCCCTATTCACAATGTTTTAAACATGCTCTGGAGCTCTAGTTATTTCAAAATAATCTAGTAGTATATGATGAACGCACTGGATCCTGAATGAAGATTATCTTTCACCAGCAATTAGAGTAAAATAAATGGCATTATCAATGCAAAATAATCCAATAATGAAAAGACACCCATTTTGAAGGTAAATATCTTTAAGCTATTTCTCCCTTATCCTTTTGTTAATTAAAAAAAAAAAAAACAAAACCTCGGGCACTTGATGAAGGTTGAGGGGTTTTCACTCAGGTCCAGTCTCGCCCCTGATTAATGTTACTGACAAAACAGAACAGAACAAGTCTGCGGTTCCCTTGCAGAAGAGAAGCTGAATTGAGCTCCAAATCAGCTTGTCTTTGCTCTTGTACTGTCTATAGGCTGACGATCCCCTGAGGGCCAGGTGCGTCTTAGGTTTAGTAAAGCGGACCTCTGGGTCAGCCCCGCCCTGGGAGTTTCCCTGGTTTGCAAGTTGGAGTTGCCTCAGGCAAACTCAGAGTCTCTGGTTGCCCAGGGAGACAGGTGGTGTGGCTTCAGAATATTCGGTAGTGAGCCGTATTGCTAGCAAAAGAGGGCTGCTGATTTATGGCTCAGGCAACGGCTGCTCTGGTATAGCTCCCCTCCAACGGTCCTCTCTCTGCTCCTGTACCCCAGAGTCTGCACAGACAGGCTGCAGCCCAGCACTGTCTACACCCCTCAAGCAATCACCCAAGAGTCTGGACCCCTGGGGGACAGGCCTCCAGACCTTGGAGCGAGAGCAGAGGGGAGTGCAGGGGAGCGCTGGGAGCCTGGAGTTGTGGGCAGAGAACACACAGAGCTTTATACAGTTTTATGCTTGGCCGTACTGTCACCAAAAGACGGCTGTTGCACTGTGCTTCAGGGAACTGCCACTCCAGTGCAGTCCCCTCTCCGCCTACCGACTGGGACTGGCCTCCAGACCCCAGTGTGAGCGAAGGGGAGCGCTGGGAGCTCAGAATTCCAGGTAGAGACTATATACAGTTTATACAGTTTTACGCCTGGCAGGAGGATGCCATGGCACCCTAGTAGGGGAGATAGGTCCAGTTTTTAGAGGGTCTCTCCCATAGAGTGTAGTGGGAGGACTTTTGAACTCTGCCCGGTTGTTTATGGGGCATTCTGAGCCGTTCTCATGGGGGAGGGGACTCCCGTCCACTTGGTGATGGATTTTGTACCTTTTGTTTGTATCCTTGTGGTCGCAGCTCACCTCAGCGGGGTTGACGTGCGTTCTACAACCTTCTCTCTTAGTGCAGCTCAAATCCACCAGGTTACTTGCTGAATTTTTGTCCTTTAAGTCTCCTTCTGGACAGGAGCCTCTGTGGAAAGCTGGCTTCAATCAGCCATGTTGTCTCCTCCCCGGAATGTCGGTTTTATCCCAGAATCTCAAGGCTGGTTCAGCATACGTAAATATATAAATGTAATCCAGCACATAGACAAATTAAAAAACAAAGACCATATGATTCTCTCAATCAATGCAGAAAACGCTTTTGATAATATCCAGCATCCCTTCATGATCAGAACACTTAAAAAAATTGGTATAGAAGGTAAATTTCTTAAACCGATAGAGGCCATCTACAGCAAACCCACAGCCAATATCATATTGAACGGAGTTAAATTGGAATCATTTCCACTCAGATCAGGAACCAGACAAGGCTGCCCATTGTCTCCATTGCTTTTTAACATTGTAATGGAAGTTTTAGCCACCGCAATTAGGGAAGAAAAGGCGATCAAGGGTATCCATAAAGGGTCAGAAGAGATCAAACTTTCGCTCTTTGCGGATGATATGATAGTATACCTGGAAAACACTAGGGACTCTACTTCAAAACTTTTAGAAGTGATCAAGGAATACAGCAGCGTCTCAGGTTACAAAATCAACATTCATAAATCGGTAGCCTTTATATATACCAACAACAGTCAAGTTGAAAAAACAGTTAAGGACTCTATCCCATTCACAGTAGTGCCAAAGAAGATGAAATATTTGGGAATTTATCTAACAAAGGACGTGACAGATCTCTATAAAGAGAACTATGAAACTCTAAGGAAAGAAATAGCTGAAAATATTAACAAATGGAAAAACATACCATGCTCATGGCTGGGAAGAATCAATATTGTTAAAATGTCTATACTACCTAAAGCAATATATAATTTCTTTTTCTTTTTTTTTTTGTAGAGACAGGGTCTCACTTTATGGCCCTCAGTATAGTGCCATGGCCTCACACAGCTCACAGCAACCTCCAACTCCTGGGCTTAAGTGATTATCTTGCCTCAGCCTCCCGAGTATCTGGGACGACAGGCGCCTGCCACAATGCCCGGCTAAGCAATATATAATTTCAATGCAATCCCTATTAAAGCTCCACTGTCATACTTTAAAGATCTTGAAAAAACAATAATTCGTTTTATATGGAATCAGAAAAAACCTTGAATAGCCAAGACATTACTCAGAAATAAAAACAAAGCAGGAGGAATTACACTACCAGACCTCAGACTATAGTACAAATCAATAGTGATCAAAACAGCATGGTATTGGCACAAAAACAGAGAAGTAGATGTTTGGAACAGAATAGAGAACCAAGAGATGAATCCAGCTACTTACCGTTATTTAATCTTTGACAAGCCAATTAAAAACATTCAGTGGGGAAAAGATTCCCTATTTAACAAATGGTGCTGGGTGAACTGGCTGGCAACCTGTAGAAGACTGAAACTGGACCCACAGCTCTCATCATTAACCAAGATAGACTCTCACTGGATTAAAGATTTAAACCTAAGACATGAAACTATAAAAATACTAGAAGAGAGTGTAGGGAAAATCCTTGAAGAAATTGGGTTGGGTGAGTTTTTTATGAGAAGGACCCCCCGGGCAATTGAAGCTGCTTCAAAAATACACTATTGGGACTTGATCAAACTAAAAAGCTTCTGCACAGCCAAGAACACAGTAAGTAAAGCAAGCAAACAGCCCTCAGAATGGGAGAAGATATTTGCAGGTTATGTCTCCGACAAAGGTTTCATAACCAGAATCCACAGAGAACTCAAACGCATTAGCAAGAAAAGAACAAGGGATCCCATCGCAGGCTGGGCAAGGGACTTGAAGAGAAACTTCTCTGAAGAAGACAGGCGCATGGCCTTCAGACATATGAAAAAATGCTCATCATCTTTAATCATCAGAGAAATGCAAATCAAAACTACTTTGAGATATCATCTAACTCCGGTGAGACTAGCCTATATCACAAAATCTCAAGACCAGAGATGTTGGCGTGGATGTGGAGAAAAGGGAACACTTTTGCACTGCTGGTGGGAATGCAAATTAATACATTCCTTTTGGAAAGAGATATGGAGAACATTTAGAGATCTAAAAATAGATCTGCCATTCAATCCTGTAATCCCCCTATTGGGCATGTACCCAGAAGACCAAAAATCACACCATAACAAAGATATTTGTATCAGAATATTTATTGCAGCCCTATTCATAATTGCTAAGTCATGGAAAAAGCCCAAGTGCCCATCGATCCACGAATGGATTAATAAATTGTGGTATATGTACAGCATGGAATATTATGCAGCCTTAAAGAAAGATGGAGACTTTACCTCTTTCATGTTTATATGGATGGAGCTGGAACATATTCTTCTTAGTAAAGTGTCTCAAGAATGGAAGAAAAAGTACACAATGTACTCGCCCTTATTTTGAAACTAATGTAGGACCTTCACATGAAAGCTACAACCCAGTTACAACCTAAGAATAGGGAGAAAGGGGAAAGGGAGGGGAGGGAGGGGGGAGGGAGGGGGGAGGGAGGGGGAAGGAGGGGGATCAATAGGATTACACCTGTGGTGCATCTTACAAGGGTATATGTGAATCCTAGTAAATGTGAAATGTAAAGGTCTTAGCAAAATAACTAAGAAAATGCTACAAAAGCTATGTTAACTAATGTGATGAAAATGTGTCAAACGATCTATGAATGAAGTGTATGGTGCCCCACAATCATACTAATGTACACAGCTATGGTTTAATAAAAATAAATAAATTAATATTAAAAAAAGAAAATTACAACATATGAGAAGATTTAGAAAAAAATATGTAAAACGTTTTATGTGACTTTTCACAATAATAAAAATTGTAGTTTATTCATTGTGCACATTAAGAATATCACATGGTATTATATTCTTACTTTGCATTAAGAATATGAGTGATCGCTTCCTTTTATACAGTCACCAGCCTTAAAAGATTCTTTTTTTTCCATTGTTTTTTGCCAATCAAAATAAATGACTGCTTTATAAATTTACAAGTTCTAACTCAGTTACCTTAATCTATATCTTCAAAAGACACATTTCCTAGACAATCATGAGGCAGAAATCTAACTGTAGGACATGAAACATTTGACAATGGGTCCTCAGAGGAAACATGTATTGTGGCTGAGCTGAGCAGGAAAGGCTACACAAAAGAGGTGATAATCAAATTGAGTGGAGTCGCTTATACTTATAAACAAACTAGGCATTTTTGTACCACCTAATCTTGGAAATGACAATGAAATTCTACTTGGCATTTCTAACCTCCAATATATTGTATTCCAGTCAAACTCATACTCCTAGTTCAGAGGCCCAGGTGTCACCCTTTCTGGGAAGTTTTCTCTAACCTGTTCAGATCAAATTAGGAATTTCTTCTTTGAATTTCCCATTACCAATTACACACTCGATCTCTAAAGTAAAATTTACTTTACTCTGTGATAATTTTTTATGTCTACATCCATGACAGAATTAACTTTTTCTGGTTAGGATTACTGTTTTTGACACTATATCATCACCACTGTAGAGAAGGCATTCTGATAAAGTTTTAAAAAAGCTTTTTATTTATATTAAATAATTAATATTAAAATTAATTGCCTATTTAATATTTATCTGAGCATTTTATCTTTGTTCTTGCTCCCTTTATTTTTTATTTATTTATTTTTTTATTAAATCATAACTGTATACATTGATATGATCATGGGGCATCATACACTCACTTCATAGACCATTTGACACCAACAACAGTCAAGTTGAAAAAGCAGTTAAGGACTCTATCCCATTCACAGTAGTGCCAAAGAAGATGAAATATTTGGGAATTTACCTAACAAAGGACGTGAAAGATATCTATAAAGAGAACTATGAAACTGTAAGAAAAGAAATTGCTCCCTTTAAAATTACAGTGCTGTTCACTGTATAGGAAAGTGAGAATTTTTATTCTCAAAAATATATCTCAAACATCTAAGGTACAGGAAGTAATTTGATTCAATGACAGTGAAAGAGAAATTCATAACATTTTTATTGAACCTAGGGTGCCTCCAAATCAGTAAACATCTTAGCTGTAAAGACATAAGATAGAATGAAGAGAGAGAACAGTCAGTGCTTCCAGGAAGGTCCCAAATGCCAACCTGAATTCTAATGCATATTAAATGCAAACTAACAGATAGATCTTGATTTAGAAATGACAGAAGAGACAATAACCAGAGAGGGGCAGTCAAAACCCATTTTACATTTGGCATTTTCAAATACTGTTGATTCCCAGAGGCAATAAATTATATTGTCGTCAGCAATAGTAATGTAAAGGGTATTAAGAAATATGTTCTATACTTAAAGTAGTTTCTATTTAATAGGTATTAACAAGATGTCAACAAAAGTAGGTAAAATTGAAAAGGCTCAAAATATTCAAATAGTCAATATTCAAAATATTTAATACTCAAATACTCAAAATATTTAATATTTCTATTTTCAACACAGAAATTACTTTGTTTCTTGGTGCAGAGGAAACGGTTATATCTTTTGATAGAATTATATTTTTTAACCAATATTTTGATCCTGGACTTTCTAATTATCATTACTATAAATGCTATTGTTTATCTTTTGCTAGCAATATGTAGGATGGAAAAATATTAGGAATAAGGTAAAATAAAATACTCCTAAAGAAGAAGCACACAAATATATATAAAAAGAAGCAAATAACAAAGAAAAATAGGCTCAAAGATTTCAGACCAAGTATGACATATTGGAGACCATACTTCTCGACAGTTCAAGGTTTTGGATAGAATACATTAAATGTTTTTCTATAAATTCTTCCAGAACAAAGAAACGGTTACTAAAGACCATTATGTATTAATGATATTAATGTTTACATTTCAAAGATGGTTCTGGAAACTGTAAAGATAAATTCTTTTTATGGTCAACTTTCAATTACAAGTCAACTTTTATTTTATTGTTTATTAGAATTTAGTACTCAATCATTTTTTTTTCATATTTGTGTTTTATTGTTTGTGATTCATCAAGGGTACAAAAAAGATTACACTGATTATAAAGTTCCACTTATAATTGTGTCTCTCCCTCAAGAGCTGTGCCATACACTGTGACCCTTACCCCCATACAGGAGGTTTACATAACATTTGCAAGAGTTTAAATAGATTAAGTAATAAAACCTAATCTTAAGAGTTTGCTTTGAAGAATTTGGGGGGAACATACTCAAATTCAGTTATTCAGCTCCTTAAAAAAAGGCATTGTCTATAAGCTTTATCAGACCTATTTTATCCATTTTTAAGTACATGATTTCTGATCAATTTCTGAATTATACTCATAATGTAGTAACTCTAAATCAGAGTGCCTTTTTCTTTCCTTGTCGGTTTTGAATACATTGTTTTCCTTTTATCAACACAAAGAATTGAAATTAAAAAATTTCATTTAGCTGAAAGTTGATGAGTTTATTTCCTAATAATATTAACTAAAAAATTTAAGACCTTTTTTCAATTTTCATATATACTGTAATCCATTTTTTTCTTAAATTACAAAGATTTTAAATGGATCTGGAATGATAAATAAGACTTCACCTCCTAGGTATCTTTATTTGTTCCCCTTTTAAAACTAACATAAGTTTTAGGTTGACTATGAATAGATAAGTAAAGTCTTATTACTTATTTTATTTTGTTTTGTTTTGTTATGTTTTGGGGATGAAGTCTCACTCTGTTGCCCTGGGTAGAGTGTACAGTGCATGACATCATAGCTCACGGCAACCTCCAACTCTTGGGCTCAAGTGATCCTCTTGCCTCAACTGCCTGAGTAGCTGGGACTACAGGTGCCCACAACAATGCGTGGCTATTTTTAGGGATCTTGCTCTTGCTCAGGCTGGTCTTGCACTCCTGAGCTCAAGCAATCCACTGCCTCTGACTCCCAGAGCTCTAGGATAACAGACATGAGGCACTATGTTTGGCCAACTCATCCTCCACTAAAATAGAAAAAAAAAGAAAAGAAAAAGAAAGCTTTAAAAAATTTTGGTTAAATAAAATAAAAGCAGAAACCTGATAACTGATTTATTTACTTATTTGCTTGCTTCCTTCAGACACAGCCTGAATGCAGTATGTTGTATGGTCATGCCTAGGGCTCTATTGCTACATAACAACACTGTAACATATGGTATATTCTATTTTATGAAGCAAAAGTTTCACAGGCTCTATGGGTCAAAACACTTCCTCAGTGTTCTCACCAGGCAAAGGAAGCTCAAAGCTTTAAGAGATCTTTACAGCATCTAGAGTACCCTCTAGACTCAAGTACTGGCATGCTAACAGGAAGGATGTTAAGGTCTCTTCCTGTTAACATGCTAGTGCTTGATGAGGAAAGACTGGTTACTTCTGTCCGTGCTGCTCCCCGACTCAGACTCATGGATAGTCAGCTCTGCAACTCATTTAACCCCTAGGCTTCTTCCTCATTTAGAAGTGATCATATTACCGGTGACCCCCTTTAATTTTCTTGCATACCAATGTGGTCCATTTGTAAGTAAACTTTTGAATCCTAATAAACATCTCATTATCGCTTGGAATTTATGTTGCATTTAATTCTTATTATTTTTTCTTCTGTTCTCAGTTTTTTTTGTCTCATGCCTACCCAAATATTCACGAATACAATGTTTTGCTTTTTATTTCATTTTTCCTGGAATCCATTCATATAATCCATATAATACGAATATTATTACATTTTTATTATTAATTATAGCATCTATCAGAGATGCACACAGGGTCATGCTATGGTTTGTTTTAATGATTTTTCTATATGGACTGGGAATAATTCAGAACTCTTTGTGAAACATCTCTAATTCTGTGATTCATTGAATATTTATCTTTACACAAAGAAAGGCAATTTAATATCATATCTCAGAGAATTTTGGCTACAATTTAACATCATTCTGGTCAACAAATGAGTATCTCCACTTATGTTTTGTCTTTGTCATAAGGGAAAACTTTAAAGGAATAATATTTAAACTCATAAAAATTAATCCAGTTGTTGTAGAAATTATGTGAGCATGCTACCCTCAAATGCCTATTTTCACCATTCAGTATGCGTTTATCAGAGTTAGACACTGATTTTAGGAGCTACTAAGACAATCAATTTTCTTCTAAGAAAATCAGCTTTCATTTGTAATACAATCATGTGAATTTTATAGGTAGTAGTTTCTGATATGTTTTGAATGAAAGCAAATGACTCGCTCTAGAACACAAGAAAGTTTTCCTTTTATTCTTTTTTTCCTTAGCCTTTTCAATATTTTATTTATCATATTAGCTTGTGTACTAAGGCTTAGTACATACGATGAACTGCATGAATACCCAGAGTACACCTCACAGCAATATATAAAAAGAAGCTTATAGACACATAATATTATTGTATTAAAAAAATTATGAATATGTTAACAAAATTTTTCAATATCAGGACAAAATTTTATGAAAAATAAGCCTTTATGGAAGTTAAAATAAAAAATAATGTGCAACAATTTTCAGTGACTCACTGCTATAACCCATTTTTTTCTTAAGAAAAACCATCAGTTTCAATAAAATATCAAAGCCCTTAAAGACATTCTTTTTGACTTATTTCTTCATATTTAATAAGGTTATCACATGTCATTTCTGAAGTGATAAGATTTCTCAGTAGCCCCTAACTTCAATTCCCCACAACCAAACACTCATTTGTTTCTTTTGGTCAAGTAGCATTAGGCTAAATCAAAGAGGGAACTCAATTAATAGAAAAACAAATGTCTTTAGCTTTTGAATTGTTTCTTTTATAATATCATTTATGGAATGTTTTATGAATCCATTTACCCAAGTTTATTTTCTACTTCATTAGAATAGCTGAATTCTCATCATTACATAATGTTTAAATAAATAAGTAGGCCATAACTAATTTTTTTAATTAAGAAAACATTCATCACATATTCAAATTATGTTGGCAAGTTCTTCAAAAATTTGTTTTTTAAATGTCGAGTTGATTTTCCAAATTTAAATGCCGTTATTAGTTTTTAGTTGTGAACTTCCTGAGAAGTCATTTTATACTTAATGTTAAGCCCATTATGAGCTGTTTGGTTAAAAACATGAAGTCTTGGGGCAGTGCCTGTAGCTCAAAGGAGTAGGGTGCAGGCCCCATATGCAGGAGGTGATGGGTTCAAATCCAGCCTCAGCCAAAAACTGCAAACAAACAAACAAAAAAACATGAAGTCCTTTGGAAGAATACAATCATTTTATTAAACAGTTATTCTAAGTATTATTAATTTAAAATTCCCTAAGAATATTTGTTCTTGGTATTCATGAGTATTATTACTTCTTAAAATAGGGCTAAAGGCAGAAAATTCAATTTTATAACTTTGAATATGCATGTATTTGAGTAGGACAAATGTATATTTTTAAAAATGAAGCAGATTTTAAAAATTAATTAGACTGCCTCAGGCTTTTGAAGATATCAACATACTTTTGTTTGATGTCTGATTTAGTAGAAATCCAAAGGACTTTTTTGCATTCATTATATGTGAGAGCAAATCAATTAAAATACTTTTGACGTGCCTAATGAAAATAAAAAATCTTAGACATTTCTGATAAAATTTTCATACATTAAGCCATTAAAATTTATGCTACTTTTCATATTATTTTTCATAGGAAAAATTTATGGTTTGTTCTGTATCCTCACACTTCACAAAATGAAAACTTGACGGTTTATATTATGGAAGTGTTCTTACAAGTCCATCTGTTTTGATGCGACTATCCTTATACACTGGAATAAGTGTTTAAATACATCAAACTTTGGTAATGTTTACAATTTTCAAATTGTAAAATAATGTAAAAAATTAAAATATAATTTGAATAAATTTGTTGAATTTTTACTTTAAAAGTTTTAAATTAAATGAATATTACTTTGTAGCATTATTTATATAATGTTCATGGTGGTCTAATTCTGACATCCTGCAATACCATAAAATTTTATTTAGGAAAATTTTATGTCTTAAGTGAAAGGCCTCAAGACCTCTGCGCCTTGAACAAATACATTTGGGACAAAATTAAAACAATACTTAATGTCAAAGTTACAAAATGAAAGAGAATCCATTCAAAGAAACTTATTGAACTAACTTAACAACACCACATAATATGCTTTGTAGTAAAATAATATCAGACTAGTTGAATGTCAGTATATAATAAACTATGCTTTGGCAATTGTTCTCAAATAACATGAATACTTAAAAATGTAAACATGTGAGTGATAGGCTAATAAAGCAATGTTTACATGTGTTATTTTACTCGAAATCCAAATTCTGCATTAATATATTGGTTTCAATATTACGTTTGTTCTTAATCCTTATTTAGAGGTTAAGTTGATAAAGGTCATGGAGATTAAATAACTAATCCCCAAACACAAAACTATCATGAGTAGCATTATTCAGGGAAGGCAGAAAATTATAAGTCACAACTAGCTTTAGATTCTTAATTCTTTTTTTTTTTTTTTTTTTTTGATAACCAAATAACCTTTATAATGCCAAATCACTACTGTATGAGCAAAAATGTCTCGAGATAATGAAAAAAGTTGGGAATTATTTTTTTTTTTTTGAAGGGTCTTTTTTTTTTTTTTTTTTTTTTCTTTTTTTTTTATTGTTGGGGATTCATTGAGGGTACAATAAGCCAGTTACACTGATTGCAATTGTTAGGTAAAGTCCCTCTTGCAATCATGTCTTGCCCCCATAAAGTGTGACACACACTAAGGCCCCACCCCACTCCCTCCCTCTCAGATTCTTAATTCTTATCTGTAAAATAAAACTTCAGAAGGATAGAGACCTTCGTGATATTTGTTCATTGGCAATTTTTATGTGCTTTTGACAGCCCAAGCACAAGGGAGATACTTAAAAGATATTTGTTGAATGCCTACACCTGTGCCTCTTGGACACGATAATTGCTTTCTCTGAGTATTAAAGTACAGTAATGACATACAGCTCATGGAGTTGTAAGAATTGAGTAAAACAATGCATGAAATACACTTAGCACCACTCCCTTAACTGAGTTTCCAAACACCACTATGTTAGTTCTGGATATACATTTTGATAGAAGATTCTTACTCTTATTTAAAGGCTTTATAAAAAATAAATCCAGACCCCAGGTTAGGTCAGAATAATGGATACTTATGAAATTCATGAATATTAATGATTTAACTATACGATTGGAATTGTTAGTACTTTACCAACATTAACTCTTAATACTTTACTTTTACAATTTTTCATATCTATATTAAAATGCAAAAGGAAAACAAGAAAACTAATTTTAAGCATGCTAAACTTTAAATCTAAATTATGATTTAATACATAGTACATAATCATTATAAAATTATTATTGAAATGTTTTCATTATTTTTTGAACTTAATCTTTGAGATACAGTGTGCATTTTACACTTAACAGCACATCTCAATAAAGATGTTAAATTCTCATAAAGGAACAATTGACCTTCATTTAGACTTCGCAAAATTTAATTCAAAAATTAGACTTATATACTCATGGTATCACAAACATACTTATAAGCTTTCCAATAAAATATTATAATCATTTAAATAATTACTTGAAATTAAATATAACTGTGTTTGGGGTGTATTTTAAATGCTTCCTCATGTGGCTAGCAGCTGTCATATACTGTAAAGTGCAGACATATGAGCTAACACGTTAAGAGCAACCAGATTTTAAAAATACATGTTCTGAATGAATAAATGAATATACAACTTTTTAAAACATGTCTGTCATTTAATAAAATTAGAATCAGCGGTGCCTGTGGCTCAAGGAGTAGGGCGCCAGTCCCATATACCGGAGGTGGCAGGTTCAAACCCAGCCCCAGCCAAAAACCAAAAAATAAATAAATAAATAAAATTAGAATCTATATTTGTGTACTTTTATGTAAGCTATTGATACCAATATTTTATGAGGAATAACAATTTTACCTCATCTGATTTTCGATGCTCCATCTGTCAATCCTTCACCAAAGTGTCCATATAAAAATAGCTTCTTATCGATTATAGATCTGACTCTGTCCATAAGTTAACTCATCATTTTTAATAGATGGAAACAACATTCTCCACTAACATTTTCTATGTTTTTGTGTGTGTGCATGTGTGTGTGTGTTGGGAAGTACATGATAACGTCTTCAGAAAAAAAGCTAAATAGGTGGAATGTACCATGGGGAGTAAGTTGTAGAATTAACCTGTTACACAAGAAAATATAGCTTCATGTTTGAATAAAAAGTATGTTTTTTTCAAATTGAAGGTTATTTATACCTGTAACAGTTTAGTACCACATGCTACAATAATTTATAGATATGGAAAAGTGAACACATTTTTTAAGCTATAAAAAGAAAAATAATGAGAGTTAATCAAGAAGGCACAACTGATTCACATTAATTATTTTAGACTGGGCCATTATTGATTATTGTGCCCATGGTATTTTTGCATCTAGCTCTCATTTGCAATGGTGTCTAATTTGACATCTAGCCAAACTTGACCTCATTCTTCCTATCTTTGACTTAACATCCTAAACTGCAATTCATTTGTTTTCTTTTAACATCATAAAATAATGATAAAATTTGAAATTTGAATGAGTATATAATTGCCATTGATTGACAAGTGGAGAATGAAATTATAAGATGTTCTCTTTATAATTTGGTGAATTTGTTCAAACATTGCCATCTGTATTTGCTGGAAATCCAAGAACAATATCTCAGCTACAAATTGATTGTGCCTGGTAACTCAGCTGGTGGAACATGGTGGTAATTTAGGGAGAGATGATCGTTCAATTACTTACAAATTTTCTCATTCATAGGCAAGTGAGCATTCCAAAGGCAATGCAACTACTCACAATTCTGGGTACACTCTGACATTTCCAAAATAATTCAAAATGGTCTCTGAAGCTACTGACTGCTGGGATTCCATTATATATTTTCATGGTTTATAAAAGTCTTAGTGCAATTTTAAAGATAAATGTGAAAATTCTTAGGCAAGACAATAGGATGATTACAACTGTTACTTTAACAAAAGGTGCAATAATAAAAATGCTTGTTTAAAAATTATAAAATGATTGACAACTACTGTGATTAATTTCAGTGCTTGAAATTTGAAATGTATGATAAACTTCATGTTTTTTTCTAACACCCCTCAAATATAACACTATAGAAATTTTGTGTATAAAAAAAAGAACAAAAATAGAACATATCCTATAATTAGAATCACTGTTCTTTTCTAAGTGTCTAAGTAATCACATTTGAAATTCATATTCTAAAATAAATGTAATGATGTATTCATTCAGTATTAACAAGTATTTCATAAATAATTTACTGAAAGTATGAATAAATTAAATTGAATTACTTATAAATGTAAAATATCTTTATATTAATAAGACTTAAAATAATTAAACAGTAAAAAATAATTTAGAAAATATTTATAATATACTTTACAGATATATATGTGTATGTGTAGTATATATATTTTTTAATCCGAGGATGTCTTTACAAATCAATAAGGAAAAGAAAACACTCTACTGGAAAAAATGAAAAAACAAGTGGTAAAAGATAACTTATGGATAATGCGCAAAAAACAGACAATATTTTCTGTCTCATCAATAGCCATTAGAAACAAAAATTAAAATAATGAAAATTACCCAGAAGGTGTCCATTACTGTACTGGGAAACAACAATTGTAGAGTTTCCTTGTATAACTTAGAAATTCGTCTATTCTTTTGCTTCCAGCTGAAGGCAACTTAAAATTTATTCTGTATCTCTATAAATTAAATTATATTGTGCATAATTTTACAAGAATGGTACCATACTGAACATTTTCATTTCAGGCTTTTCTTTCAAGGCTTTCTTCACTTGGCATAATAATCTTGAGATTCATCCACGTTATTGATTCATTGTAACTTAGAGAACATATTTATATATTTGCATATGTAATATAGATGTCATGTGCAAAGCAGTAATCAACATAAGTATATATGCATATATGTGTGTATGTTTACATTTTTTTGTTGTTATTGATGGTCATTCCCACTAGAGGGTAGTCTTGGTAGAGTTAGAAATTTTGTCAGTGTCATTAACTGTTGCAATTTAGTGGCTAACAGCCCTTGGCACACAGTAGACAATAGAAACCTGTTAAAAGTCTTTTCGATGCCTGTACTTACAAAACTTTATCTCCATATCTATTATTTTTCTTAAGATACATTTCAAAATTGAAATTATAGATTTCAAAAGTCAGGACCAATTTTCCATTAACATGTATGTATGTGATAAACAAAATGTGGTATGACCATACAGGAGGTTAATTCAACATTTGGAAGAGTTTAATAGATTAAGTACTATAACCTAATTTTAAAAGTTTGCTTTGAAGAATTTGTGTGTGGAATGTATAAGAGATTATTTGTATTTCTTTAATCTGTTGGTGTACTTTTTTCTCAGAGAAACAGAAATGTGCATTTATATGTGTATATGTAAAACACAAAAAAGGTGTTTATAACAACATTTTAACCATTATACATCTTTTACTTTATCAAAACCATACAATGATAGATGATATGTCTCTTTTTTTTACTGTCTTTTACTCTGTTTTATATCTTTTAATTTCTACAGAGAAAATCAGTTATTTTTATAATAAGAAAATGCAACCCATTTTAAATTAAGTTTGTTCAAACATATAGCTATATTTATTTCCTTGGAAATTGAGAGTGTAACAGGTAATTATTTGAATTTCATTGGAACTAAAACATCTGGACAGGCTATCCACAAGATAAGGGACATCAATGGCTAATAAATAAGAAAAATGTCCAGTCTTGCTAATAATCTAAGAAGCACAAAATTAGATTAAATAACAATGAGCTACCATTTAACCCATGGAATCATTGACATTAAGTATAATTCCATTTAACCCATAGAATCATTAACATTAAGTATAATTCCTTTGCTATATGATTGTTATTGTTGTGAGTTTTAAAATATTTATAATAATACTAAGCTTCTTAGAATGTGGTCCGAGAAATAAGAAAATCATTGTCCAGCAATGTTTGTAATACATTATTTAGCAAAAAAAGGAAAAATAAAGCAAACACAGGATTGGTATGTATAAGAAGATATTAGTAGTTTTAATCTTTGATGAAAGAAGTGATTATTTAATTTTCTCATTCATATTTTTATTGTGTTTTTTCAAGTTTTTAAACATAATCTAGTTCATATTGTAGAACAAAATCCAATTATTTATTTTCATGTAGTTAAATGTTGTGTCCCTTTTATGTTGACCTTACAAAACTGTGTTAAGGTTATTGCCATTTGTTTCTTGGCTTAAGTATCACCCAAAAATGATTGTAAGTCAGATTGTTTTATATTTTGTAGTTATATGTTTCTGGCTTATAAGATGTTTGACATTCTATTGTTCTCTTTTAAAACATTTCTCCCATTCCTGATCAGATTCCTAAAAGCTCTCCTACGTCATGATTTCCTACAAATTACTTATCCTCTCCTTGTTCACATCTATAAAATGGGACAAATGTTAGCACTACAAATGCAAAGAATGGACGTTTAAAAATTTCACGAGTTTTAATTACAGCTAGCGTTTACTGAATATGTATTAAGTTTCCAGAATGGAACTAAAATTTGATAACAGAATTATTTCATTACCCTCTAATTATAATAGTGTATTTAGCAAATTCACTGCTGGTGAAAATATTACTATTTCAAAAATTTTGTAATTTCCCAATGTCAAATATCCAATAAATGGTAAAACTATAATTTAAAGAAATAGAGTCTCATTTGAGTTGCCCCGTCTTTTGTCTCTTACAAAAGTCTCAACAAAGGTGTGGTTCTCAATGTGTACTATGCACCCGTTCAGTGTGGCTGTCCTTCTTAATGTTTCTTGAGCCTCTTGGTTTGAAACTTCACTTGTTAGATCCATCACTGTCATCATATAATTATTTATTTGATGAAAATATTAATGATACTTTACATAGAAAATAATAGACTAAAATTCTACTTCATCTATTGGTGGAAAATAACTCAAACAGGTTACTTAAAAATATGACAATCCCTAATAAGTATGCAGAAGATAATTTTTAGTGAATTCAATCTCCCTGAGTATTCACTTGGACTTGACATTATAAATATTTCACTGCCATTCCTTAATAGCTGATATTTTTCATGTTTTGTACTATTGACTTCAGAATAATTTATATTAAATAAAATAATAATCATAAATGCTATATAATTTATGATAATTTATAAAAGGAGACTTCAATATTCAGTATATTTGAAGATCTAGTGCAGCACATAGTTACTTTTTAAAAAATAGAATCTATGAAAATAAATATATACCTTCCTTAAAAGAGACTTTTATTTCAAAGTACAAGACTTTAGAATATTTTTCAAGTTTTTCTCCTTTTTCTTAAATAACACTTCTATCAAAACAACAGTCTTTATTATGCCTTTTACAGTTAGAGTTTTGAATGTTTATTTATTTATTTTTTGACTGACAATATAATTGCATAGTTTCAATGATTCTATAACTTCTCAAGACAGAGAAGCACAGTCTTCTGTTTGTGACCTGTCTACAGGACAAAGTCTGTACAGAGAGAACCTTTCTGGAACCGGGCACAGTTTATTCTCAATGGCATTTTATAACGAGGTCACCGAACTTAACAAACATCAGGAAAGTCATGCTTTTAAGAACATTTTCTATTTTTATTTTTAAATCTCTAGAAAATCACTAACTCATAATAGTGAATATTTTTTTTTCGTTTTTTTTTTTTTTTTTTTGGTCTTCAACTAATGTTCCTGAAGGGGAAGAAAAGATTTTGCATGCATCTGGTGATAGCTTTTTACCGGTTTAATCAGCTTCAAAGGAGATGGTTAAAATCAATCATACGCATGTCACTTATTGGGTTTATAATGAAAATATGATAGACCATTGGTATAATGGCCATTAAAAGCAGATTCAAAATATAATGCTTCTTTTAACACGCAGTACTGTTTTCTCCAATTAGTAACTTGTAATAAAACTATGTGAATCTTTGATAACGTAAATGGATTATCATTTTCATTTTTATCTTATTAATATTTTAGGATCTTTTATTCTAAACATATATAGCACTTAGACATGAAAGGTTTAATAATGTTGCTTAAAATAAAACAAAAAAGAAAAAATGTTACATTTAAAGAACATAGCATTGATATTTGATTCTCAATTAGAAACAAAATTAAAAATTAATTCTGGCTACTTTTATTGAATTTATCTTTCTTGATACAGAATAAGTATGAATGAAGATTTCTTAAATAACTTCCCATGGTTTCCTTTCCATTCAAGAAATGAAACTCATTTCATTCAAGTAATGAAAATGGAATAAAGGGAAACATGTTACTGGAGATTTATGAATTGATATTCATATATTATTTTTAAAATATTTCTACCTTGACTTCAAAGGAAAATTTAATTGCTTACTCTATGAAAGTTATTTCTCTGGGGAATTAAATACATTTTTTCAGGTATACATGAAGTAAGAATTCATATATATTCAACTTCAGTGGCAGAGCTCAATATGAATAAGTGAAAAATTAACAGAAAGTAGGACTCATCCAGTATACACTCTCTCATTTTAAAGATGAAAAGAACATAGTGCTTAAATGATGAATTATATTTAAAAGCCATAGAGCTACTGTTATTTCCGTTGGGTGTCCCTGTAACTTTACAGAAAAGAATGAAGAAAAGAAATGAGCTTATTGCTTATATCAATTTATTATATTAAACCATGTAAATGAGAAAATACATTAAAAAGGGTATGATCATTTTATGTCAGATACAAAAAGTTTAATAATCCATATTTATATTTTTAAATCTTTTTGTATTTATTTATTAGTATTATTTGTCCTATCAAGGAAAGTTACATAATATTATTTTGCATACAGATTTTATATAGAAAGTATCTTCATATGATTATATCAGCATTCTCCACAGAGCCACAACAAACTGTGCCTGTATGTGTGTGTGGGGTGGGCGGGAGACAGAGAGAGATTGCTTAATTTTAAAGTACTGGCTCATAGGATTGTGGAAGCTATAGGCAAGTCCAATAATGGCAGGCAGACAGCAGCCTGTCTGAGACAGAAGCAGAATTCCTTCTGCTCTAGTAAACTTTAATTTTTGCTCTTTAAGGCCTTCAACTGATTGGATGAAGCTCACCCACACTGTGAAGGGTAATCTATTTTATTTAAAGCAAGATGATTATAAATGCTAATCATGTCAACAACATATATTCACAGCAACATTTAGACAATAACACCTACATTTTTCAATAAACTGTCAAAGAGACTGACCAAAGCAACTGAAAAAGTTTCAACAAAAATTTTTCTCCCAGCTAATTCCATATCCCAGATGAACAAAATCCTCTCAAATGATATCTATTGAATTGTACATGATGACATAGTTGTACATCAGAGCAGGCCCAGGATTTTAAGGTGACATAGATTTATAGGCCCTGTTCCATTCATTTAATCTATAGAATGGATAATGCTATGCTGTGCTCAGTACTATGTCATTAATAAAATTCCTGGGTCAATGTATTTTTTTCTGTAACTTTATCAACTACACCAAGAACAAGGACCTAATCGAAGCCAATAGGAATCAGGGCACTCTTTCATTTTATTCATACGCTATTGCAACCTGTCCTTTTGTAGTTATTTTGACTTATTTTCCTAATACTTGGGAAATAACTGCAGTTACTTTGAGATGCACTGTATTGATTATTGTATTTAAGTGGAGACATCTTTATTTGTAAAATTTATATTCCAGATTGTAACTCTTCTTTCCTTTATTTAATAAATTTTCACATCTTCTCTATCTTATCTCTGAAATATTTCCAATTTTTTGGTCTTTCTCAATCTTCACAGTACCACCAAATTCAGTCTCTTAAGGCTCTGGTTTAAACTACTAGGATGTATTTGTCATCAAATTCCCTGACTTTAAATATTTTCTTCTATACTTTGTTCTCCACAATGAAAATTCTTTTCATAACATATACACGCATACAATTACTCTTTCATGTAATAAAAATCTCTCAACACCTAATAATCATTGCATGAGAAAGTATAGATTTTTAGCAAGACTTAAACTTTCTTCCCAATTACCTCCTTTCCCATCTGACTTTTGAAGATATACTTCCTAACTTAGCCTACTATTGAGTGGAGGCATAATTTACAAATAATTTTATCCTTTATATTGTACAATTGCTATGGTTTGGATATTTGACACTCCAAATCTCATGTCGAAATTTGATTCTCAGTGTAGAAGGTGGGGCTGCAAGGGTGGTATTTGGGTCATAGGGACAGATTTCTCATGAATGGCCGGGTGCCATTCTCTCCAGTAGTGAGTTCTCACCATAGTGGCTCCCATGACATCTGCTTATGAACAGAGTCTGGCACCATCACTCTCTTGCCTCCTGTCTTTCCGTGTGATATCTGCATACTCCAGCTCCCCATCATTTTCTGCCATGAGTGGACGAAATCTGAAGCCCTTACCCAAAGCAGGTGCTGGCTCCATGCCTCTTAAATAGCTTGGAGAACAAGGAATGAAACAAACTTCTTTTCTTTCTTTCTTTTTTTTTTTTTTTTTTTTTTTTTAACAACAGAACCTAGTCTCTTTATTATTAAAGTCACTCGGGGAAGGAGAGGGTTACAAAAATATCCCGAAACCTGTACACGGTAAGAGTGGAAGGAGGACTACACGGGATTTGGGCCATGCTGTTAACCCGCGCCTCCCTGAGTACGGGCATTTCCCCGAAGAAGGACATTTTCTAGTCAGGAGAGAAAAAGCGAACTTTGGGGTTAATTCTCTCAAAACTCCGAGGTAAGGGAGAGGCAGCAGTCCTTAATTTTCCAGGATCCAGCCCGAACTCTCACTTTAGCCCAAGGGGAAAAGAACGGGTCCCGCCCACGCCCGGCCCGATCCGGGAGGCGGGGCCTGCAGAGACCCGGGAGGATAGAGGCGGGCCGGGTGGCAAAACCGCCCCTCCCCCCTCGCATGTAACACCGCGATCGGCCCGAGAAAGACGGCTGAGTTCTCCCACCGCCACGCAAGTCGCGGGGGAAGGGACAGTACGAATGCTGCCGCCCCTCCCCGCGGAAGGTAGGGAGCAGCAGTCGGCGTCTCTCCTGTGGGCTCCGAGGGCCGGCCCGAGGAGGTGGGGCCTGCTTGGGGGAGCTGACTTCACACCCCTCCCCCTCCGGCGACCAGGGTGTTCAGGGACACCCCGCCGGCTCCAAGTGAGGCGGGTGGGGGAGGCAGCAGAACTGACCGGAGCCTGCAGCAGCTCGGGGCGGGGAGGGAAGCGCGCACGGGCGCGCAGCCGCCACCCCCGCGCGCCAGCAAGGCCCCCCACGCTCAAGGGCGCGCCGGGCCCCGAAAGGGAGGAGGCCGCGCGTGGCACTCAGGAGGGCCTACTCTAGGCTTCTGTCCCCCACCACTCACCCCCCAACCCCCTCCAACCCGCTCCAGGCCTCGGACTCCGCACTGACCTGACAGGCCGCGACATGTTCGCTGTTAAAACAGGACGGAGTAGAGAAGCCAAAGACCAGGACCTCCCCCACCCCGCGCGCTTGGCGCCCCACCCCCCCCAACTTCGGCCGATGGGGCGGGTGCCACCGAACCCCGAGCTGCTGGCTTTTCAAACTCCGCGCTCCTTGGTTCAGGGCCCCTGGATGAGACGAGCCCTCCGCTCCCCCGTCTCTTCAAAAATCGAAACAAACCTCTTTTCTTTCCAGATGCCCAGCTTCAGGTATTCATTAATAGCAACCCACAAAGAGACTAAAACATTATGATTGCTGTACATATGTTTAGCAAACATCATCCATCAACAAACATGCTTATTTTTTTTTCTGCTGAGAGCATTTAAAGTGTATTCTCTTAGCAATTCTCAAGTATATAGGGTTATTAACTATAGTCACCATGCTGTACAATACATCTCTCAAATTTATTAATTCTATTTATTTGAAACAGTACTTTTTGAGCCACATTTCCTTAATCCCTCATTCCTCAGTCCAGGCAAACACCACTCTGTTCTCTGCTTCCCTGAATTCCACTTTTTTTTAGATACCAAGCATAAGAGAGATCATTCAATATTTGTCAGTCTGTGCCTGGAGTAGATATCCAGTAGTGGGATTGATGGATCAAATGGTAGGTTTACTTGTAGTTCTTTGAGGAGTCTCCGTATGGTTTGTACTATTTTGCAGTCCCACCAACAGTGTATAAGCAGTCCTTTCTCTCTGCAGCCAGGTAAGAATCTTGTTTTGGACTTTAAAGGTCATTGAGAAAAGTGATATCTCATTGTGATTTTACTTTGCACTTTCTTGATGATTAGTGACTTTGAGCATTTTTTCATGTGATTTTTGGCCATTTGTCTATCTTATTTTGAAAAGTTGTTTATGTCTTTTATCCACTTTTTATTGAGGGTTATTTTTCTTGTTTGAGTTCTTTATAGATTCTGGATATTAGCCATAGAAGAATAATTAGGACTACAGGCAAAGACCCTTCTCCTAAAAATACATAGACATAAATATGGATATAGACATAGAAGTAGATGCAGATATAAACTGAATGAAAAAAAAGTCTCTTTATATCTTGGACCCCAGTAATTAAATTACCCCAGTAATTTTTACTTTAACCTTTGTGTGCCACAAATTCATCTAATTTAAAATGATTACTTCAATACATATGGATTTTGTGAGAATTATTAGTATATGATGTAAAGTATATGAACAATGGTCAATGTTATTATAATTAGTTTTAAAAAGTAATTGATTAATTAATTTAATTTCAATTGATTTAGAGAGTAAAAGTGTTTTTCTTACGTGGATGAATTATATAATGCTGAAGTCGGGGCTTTAAGTAACTATCACCAGAATAATATGCACTAAAACAATAGGTAATTATTATTTTTTTCCCTTCAAATAATTAAGGGGTATGAATGCTTCTATACATGGATAGCATTTGTTAATGGAATCTGAAGTTGGGACTATTACTGTTCCTATCACTCAAATAGTGTTGATTGTACCTGATACATAAGATTTTACCCCTCCTTCCCTCTCCTACCCCCTTTTTGAGTTCCAAGGACTTTTACTTCTCTCCATGCCTGTGTGTGTCCGGCGATCATTTCCAAATTATTGGAGAGCACACCTGATGTTTGTCTTTCCCTTCCTGGGACACTTCACTTAGAAAAATGGTTTCCATTTCCATACAAAGTGCTGCAAAGGACATTAATTATTTCTTCTTCTGGATGAGCAGCTTGCGTGGTGGATATATACACACACACATGGGTCGTTACAAGGCTTTGAGATATACAAAAATCAAGAAATGTAAAATCCACACAAAAACAAATGAAGCCCTGTCAGCAGCACAAATAAGTCGAGGAGGTTGAAACTTGCACGGTTTGAAAGGGCACTGCCAACTGTGTTTCTTGGAAGTGAAATGATGGATCATAACAGTTTCTCTCAAAATTTCTGTAGTAGCCTATGTATCTATTATCTGTCTATCCATCCATCCGTCTATCTATCTATCCCCATAATATATATACCATATTTGTTAATCCACTCATGAAATGATGCACACTTAGGTTCATTCCACATCTTAGATAGTATGACTTGCACTGCAATAAATACGCAAGTGGAGGGTTCTTACTGATAAAATAACTTTGTGTGTGTGTGTGTGTGTGTGTATGTACGTGTGTAGATACACAGGAGTGGGATTGCTGGGTCAAATGGTAAGTCTACATTTATTTCTTTGAGAAATTGCTATACTGTTTTTCATAGAGGCTGTACAAATTTATAGTCCCACTTACAATGTATAAGAACTCCCTTCTCTCTGCTATCACACCAGCATCCACCATTTTTTGCCTTATTACTAATGGTCGTCCTGTCAGGGACAAGGTGGTAGTTGATTAGGAGTTTACTTGCATTTCCTTGATTATTGGAGATGTTGAGTATTTTTTCGCATATTTTTTGCCATTTGTCTATATTAAAAAAAAGCATGTTTATGAATCACGTGCACTTTTTAATGTAGTTATATGGTTTTATACAATTTTAATTATTTGTGACAACTACCTTAGTTTTAACCATTTAACCTAGTTGACAATTGCCCAGTTAGTACATGAAAACATGAGACTGCTTTGATATAACAATGAACACTTTATTTTTATTAAATTAATAAAATAGTAAAAAATTAGTAACATAATAGATGTGTTATTGATCCCACCTGGCTTAAAAAAAAAACACACTGAATTTATCACACTTCATTTTGTGTTAAAATGATAAAACACTGTGATTATTAATTAAAAAAAAAACCCTTCATTTCAAAATACAGCTTCACTCTCTATAAGCTATTTTAGTTTGGACATTTAATTATTCCTAACTATAGATAGGTTAGACCTCATCTAACAATATTTATATCAACTCTTATATTCAGGATTAGCTTTCAGATTACATAAAATTTTTTAGGAGCTCATAAAGCTGTGTTCTGCACATACTAAGCACTCAGGGAATATGGGGGTTCCCTCATCACTCAATTCACTGAAGCTCTTGACTCAGCTTCCTTGATGATGTGTATTTCTTCTCATTTTTATCCACTATTAAAATTCACATTATTCAAATACCATGTTTTCATTTAGCTTCATAGAAGAAAATATTCTAGCAAATATCTTCTCTGATAAGATGGGTTTATTCAATTAATGTATTGTCTATTATCCTTTTATGTTCATGCATGGGAGTTCTCTCTAGCATGAATTATCTGTAATACCATGCTATGTCTAAATTCTAAATTGTGAGAAAACAATATTTAATTTTTTATGTCCAAGATATTGTTCTTAATATATTTACCTGTTCAATTATGCTTCCCCAATTTTTTAAAAAGTAAGTTTTGTTTTTTTTTTTAGCCACTTGTGTTTCTTTGGTTTTTCGTTTTGTTTGGATGTTACTTAAATTGTCAATTATTATGGGTACATATTAAAACTCTGGTTCACCATTATAACTGTATATAGTACAGTGTAGAGGGGATTTTAAACTTTTTTAAATACATCAAAGAATTAGCATAAAAGCAATAAACATACCTTGCCCTCAAATGAAATGAAAATGGCAATCCTAGAAGGCAAACACAGATTCCAAAGCTGATTATCAGCCTGAGGCTCTTCACTGAACTTCGGTTGTATTAGGCTTCTGTTAAATGATTATATTGGAAAGGGGATAAAAGCTCGAGATGCTCACGCCCTAGAAACTAATAAGACAATACTGCAAAACCCTAGAAATCCTGAGAATACACATTCAATGTAAGGGTAAATTAATCTAGTTGCATGGAAGAAGATAAGAAATAAACCTATCTCTCTCTCCTTGGGACTGAGTAGAGAAAAATATGCATACATTTTCTGTAAAATTGTGTTAAAATTAAAACCCTCATCTATTAAAGAAGTAAATTCATAAAATATGTGAAGTTCAAAACAATACAAAGGTCTGCTTCATTTCAAGTCACTGCTGAAATAAAACATACAAAAAAAGGAATACAGATTGAAACGGGAAAAAGTAAACCTACCCACTTTGCAGAAAACATAATTATTAACTAGGAAATTCCTAAGGAATCTACAAATAAGAATTAGAATTGATAACTAAATGTAGCAAGATGGTGGTCTTCCTGAAATCTTATCAGTATAAATTCTATTTCTGTAAACTAACAGCAAATAATATGGAAAATTCTTCAGTGGTAGTACTAAAGTTTGCTGACCTGCGTTTTTTTAAATTATTATTATTTTTATTCTATGGGGGAGTATTCATTTAGTGAAATAGAAAAAAATGTACATTTCTTCGTGTTATTTGTCATAACCTTAATGAGTCACAGGAAACTACATTATTGAAAATTATCACATAAATTTAAGGCTATTTTATGTCTGATTTGAAACAACACTTGGTGCATGATCATTGGGATGTATTTGGATCTGACTTTCTCATAAATCACTGATATGATTGAAACTTTTCTTTGGATATGCATTAGCTTATTGTTTTTGCCATCAGATTTTGCCTCATTTGTTTGCTTTGTATTAATGATTTAAAAAGTATAGATTGACTTAACACTTTTATCATTGATATCAATGAGAAACAGGAAAGACTCTATTTAATGTAAATTCAGATCGTGTCTGACAGAATGATTTTCTTTGTTTATAAAAAAAGTAAAGAAAAACTTTAATTACTCTATGTAACCTAAAATTCATAATAAAATCCTCAAGTAAGTTCATATTTATGTTTTTCTCTTTCAAACTGTACAATATTTATAAATAATTCATCAACCTCTTTCCCACCCCAAATAAATGAGATGGGAGTATGTGGGTGGCAGAAAAGTTGAACTGGAAAGTAAACAACTCAATCTACATATGTATATTAATATAGGTACTTTCCATTATTTTATTAATGTGCATACATTTAATAAAAGTAGTGTATGTTCATTGCCAGAAATGAAACTTTTATTAATCCCTAAGCTGTAAATACTCAGTGTTAAATACAAGAACCTCATTTTACAAGATATTACAGGAATGTAAAATTGCCATGCAGGCTGAAAGCATGCAAAGTGATCTTGATAATGAGAAAGAAAAATTACGATTATTTTATTACCTGCAAACATTTTCATCACAACATTAAATTTTCTTATTTTTACTTTTATATGCAGAGAGAAATTTAAACACGATAATCTAATATTCATTCTATAGACTGTTATTTAAATCATTAGCAAATTGAGAACTAATTGTTGTATTTCTTTGTAAAAACCTGCTCAAGAATCATTTCAACAATGTTAGCCTTCCTATTTCATAAGGTACGGAATGAGCACCTTGCCTATGCCTTCATACTCTTCCTAAGTTTGAATCATTTTATTTTTGTGTTTCAGGGTTGTGTAATATTTCCAAGAGTGGTTTTAATGTGAAGGTTTTTTTTTTTTTTTCCTGTAGTCACTTCTGAGACATCATCATCTCTTTTTACCATAAATTCTTTGGTAATTATGGCAATGATGCCTTCATAATATTTTCTACCTTCATATGTATAACCCCTTGGACAGCAGCAATGTTAACATTCTAGGAACAAATGGTCATATATTTCTTCTATAACTCCATTTATATTTGATTTAAATTTGACTACTAGGGTTATTATTTTTTGCTTTGTTCACTTTCCCTTTTATTAACCATTTTCTTCTCAACTATTTACTCAACATCACCTGTGTTTATTACTGAGAGCAAGGAAATAACACAACTATGTGCATTACTCTTTGTGCATAAACTGAATTACAGATGTGCAGACTTTGAGAAAAGTGACATATTTGCTCATTATGATGTACACCTGGTTTTACATAATGAATTTTGGACTGAAAAGATGGCTGCAATGTTTGTACTTCATGAAACTGCTCAAATAATATACTGTGGAAGCTGAAATTTGAATCATATTAGGATATTGATGCTATGTAACTTAACCACTAAATCTTAGAAATTGATGTGTACTGGGACCAAAGTGAGGCCTTCCGCATTGAATTGCTGGCTCCTTGTTCTGTATTAGTGCTTTGCCTAAGTACACTTTTGATATTTCTTATTTTCTCTTGATAGATTCTCAAAAGCATACATTGTTCCAAATTTCGCCCTAGAAAGGCATGCTTATTTGCATTTTTTCCAATTATGTCTGTGGAAGTTTGCCAATTTCCCTTAGAACATCCATTTGTTGGGCAAGTGATGTCTAATTCAATTCACATATAAAAAAATCTGTCAGACTTTGTGATAAAACCCATTCCATGAAATATTTGTTTAGTCAAAAAAAAAGTTATGTGTAATTTTTTGTTACAACCAACATATTTCTATATTTCGGTAGTACAAAATTATTGACTCCAGCTGATATAAACATTTTTATTTCTTTACTTTTAGATATATTTAACATTAATATTTATTTTACATTTTAAAATATTGTATTAGAATTAATTTCATTGCTATATAACACTGTGGAACTTAACTCATGCTCTGAGTCTCCCCTGCTGAAGGTGCCAGTAATATCTTTTCCGAGATTAAAATTATTTATTTCTTTGTGTAGTGGAAGCTTTTCCAACATTTATTCTTCCCCAATAAAAGAGTAATGGAAAAAAATTTCCTCCTCCAGGAATATATACAACTTTAAAAGGATGATTTGAAAATCACAAAATGCTGTAAAACAACAAGTAGCTTCCATTTGAAGGGTACAAATATATAAGGTGCTGCTTTGAGTTCTTCATGATGACCTACTGAATCCCCACAAGAGCTTTCTGAAGTAGAATTACCAGTATTATCCTTGTTCTATAGCATGTGAGATAATGGTGGCACAGAATCATTAAGTGACCTGACCAAGGTCCATATATAACTGTGAGTGTTGATTGCAATATAGGCTACCTGACCTAGTCTGTATGATATGCCTTATTATTAATTATGCATTCTGACAATTTCATGTTACAACTTATTCATCAAAAAACCACTAACATAGAAACACAGCAGAAATTATAGTTAGCCTGGATATATATTTATAGAGATTACAGTAAAATTATAAAAAAATAGAATGATGTCACCTTGCTAATTTAAAAGGAAGTTTTAAACATTGCCCTCTTTTTGGATCCTTCTAGATATTCTTCTTTTCTCCTAATATTGATGTCTAAATTGCATAAGGTGCTTAGTATCCATAAACTAAAATGAATCAATATTGCCACTTGAAATTAGGAAATTATAAGATCTATTTGATTTTAAGTAAGTGTTAATCGCATGTATACACAAGTGTGTAGATCTGCCAAATATTTTCACTATATCATAGTATTGTTCAATTAAATTTTATGTTAAATTATTCTCTTCTACTGTTTAAATATTCTGAACAGTTTGTTGTAAATCTTCTGAACTATTTTGAAAGGAAGTAACCGTATAGTGATTTCAATAGCATCTGAACATATTTATATATTTAAAACATCCGGATACCAACTCTTTTCCCAGTCGTTGAAGCAAGGGGGTGTTGTGTGGACTAAAATTAACTAGAAAAAAATGAACTTAATTCATCACTGATAGACAGAGTTTGTTAAAATACAGGAAGTGTGATTGAGGAAAATACTATAAATCAGGAGAGCACAATGATAAGAGCACGTTTAGAATGTTGATGAAATTGAAATGTGTCTTGGGATATATAGTGAATATTCATTCACCCAAGAAAAACTCATCTCATCTCCTTCTAATAATTCAGCATTCTAATTACAAGGTTAGACTTGAATTGCTGTATTTACCAAGGATATGAATTTTAATTTTTCCTAATCTTATCATAATTTGATTCAAAGCACTTTTGAATACTTGAGCACTTTTTACATTTACACAAATGAAAGCATAGGATTTGGAATCTAACTTTAAGCTTTTTAACAAGTCCAGTCTCTTTGCATTACTGTTAAATACTTATATATTAATAAAATAAAAATCCCTTCTTGAAATATCATAAGAAAAAGAGTTGAAACATTTGTATTGTTCCCTAATAAATGTATTTATTTCCTCATAATCCTTGCATAACTTTATAATTTTGTGAACTACTAGATTTAGCTAATTTTATGAACAGAAAACAAGCACTTTTAAGTAAGATTATACTTAAAGTAAATTAAATAATATTAATGTACCCTCTTATTAACCTAAAAATTAACAAAAATCAAATAGACTTGATAAAGAAGAGGAGAAAAAGAATCTGTAACATTCTGACATGCTGTAAAACAAATAGCTTCCATTCAAAGGGTACAAATACATATAAGGTACTGTTTGAGTTCGTCAACAATATATTGTATTCTGTAACAACAGAATTATTCCATCTCAATTTTTGTCATTAGAACTCATATTTAGAGATAAATATTAAATAATATAAAAATAACTATCTATTTTTGACCATAGTATAACTATATGAACTTGAATTTCAGTCATCTATCCACCCAAACTAAGATATTTTTATGTCAGTATTTCCATAATATGAAAAAAAGTCCTTAAATATACTCTCATAAAAGGGCTGTTTAAGTGAGACTTTATCACATTACAAAGAAATAAATAAACAATGCCTTACTCTATGTCCTTCTTAATCCAAAATCATTGATTTGATCCTCAGTCATTAAACTATACCTAATCTTGGGCAAATAAGTAATTGATATTTAAGTGAGATTATTTTTTATTTTGATGATAGTATAGAAACTCAATAAGACTTCATTAATATTTTAACAAGTGTGTAGTATTCTATAGAAGAAGGAACACTTGAACAAAAACTGAGTCAAATCTCTGTTTTGTAATGTATCACTTACTGATTCATAATGCAGACATTTCCCAGACATTTAGCTCCTTTGTCAAAAATATTATTTAAATACTATTTTTACAAGTTGTTTTGATGTTTTAATAAAATGGTGCTTAAAAAACCAAGCTCTTTCATTTATCTTTTTTATTGTTCTTTAATCACTATTTTATTTCTACTCTAATATTTATTATTTCTTGTTTTCTACTAAATGAAGATTTAAACTCTTCTTTTTTTCTAGTTTCTCGAGCTAGATTGTTCCTTGAGACTAGATTGTTTATTTGAGACACCTTTACTTTTTTTATGTAGACATTTATAGATAGAAATGGGTCTCTAAATAACTTTGGATGTATCCCCTAGATTTTGTATGTTGTGTTTTCATTTTCAATTACATCAAGAAATTTTATATTTCGAATTTCTTCATTAGATCATTTGGTTGGTCATGAGATCTGGTTTACTTTCCATGTACTTTTTCCATTTCCAAAGCTCCTTCTGTTGGTTTCAGTTTCATTTCCTTTTGGTCAGAAAAAAAATACTTGGTATAATTTAAGTTTTTAATATTTATTAAGATATGTTGTAGCCTAACATATAGTTTAGGCTGAACAGTTCATGGGTTGTTGAGAAGAATGTGTATGTTTCAGTTGTTAGATGGATTGTTTTGTAAGTATATGTCAGATCCATTTGGTTTAGAATGGCTTTAACTCCTATGTTTCCTGGCTGATTTTCTACATGGATGATGTCAGTACTGTTGAAATTGTGGTGTTGAGGCGAGAGGCGGAGCAAGATGGCAGCCGAGTAACAGCTTCCTTGCATCTGGGCACCGTGAGTCTGGGGAGATAGGATTCCAGGCATCTCTGGCTGGTGGGAACTGCCTATCATCACTCCTAGGAGGATACAGGGAGTCAGCGAGAGACTTCTGGACCCCAAGAGGAGGACTAAAACAGTGGAAAACCGGCAAGTGGTCGCGTGTGTTCAATCCGTCTAAACCCGCCCACAACTTTAAGTTCAGTAGCAACGAGGCTGCAAACAAGAAAGGCCTTACCTGTGAACTGTTTTGATGTCCTTGGACTTGGCACTGAGTTGAACTGCCTTGGAGAGGGCCTGAGTGGAAGTGCGGAGAACTTTGGCCGTTGTCTAGGCCGTTGTCTAGCCGCTGAGCCAGACGGAGCTAATAGTGTTTGGCGGTAGGTCACCCGGATCCATTGTCAGTGATCTGCCCCGGCAAGCTCCGCCCTCAGGGTTGCAGAGCTAGAAAAGGGTGGGAGCTGGTAACCCAGCAACCAAGTAGCCTCTTTCTGTGCCTCTCCCTCTTTCTGTGCCTCTCTTCTTTTTGTCAATATTCCTTACACCCACCCCCTCTCCTTTCTCTATCTTTCTTTTTTTCTTATCACTCGGTCCTCCTTTCTTTCATCCCCTTTTTTTGCTCTCCAACCTTCTCACCCTTCTGGTCCTGTAAAGCTAAGGGTGGGGTCTGAGCCGCCTTGCAGCCCTAACCCTCAGGGGCAGAGTGAGACATGTTTTGGCACACTGGGTAAGTGGATAGCCACTTCAACAGCGATTCCAGCGAGAAAGCTGGGAAAGCTTCTGCTCAGCAAGTTTACAAGTTCAAAGTGCCTTTTAAGTAGGCTGAAGAGAGATTTAGGGTGTCTACCTGCTGGGGTTTGAGAAATCAGCAGCCTCCAGTCGTATCAGAACTGTGACTAACATCTCATACCCCAGAAGACCACATGTTGCCCAGACAATATTCAATAACATATACAACTGCTTTATTTTTGGTTGTGTATTTTTTTTTTTTGTTTGGTTGTTTTTTTTGTTTGTTTATTTTGACGTTGCTGATGTTCTTTTGTTTTTTTAATTTCAATCTTTTCCACACAGATCCCTTTTTCTTTCTCAATTTTCCTAGTTTAATTATAATTTCCCATTGCTGCCTTTTTTAATAACTTCAACTTCATTTTTGCTAGTGTTTCTACCGATATCATTTGGTTTTTCACCCAATTTTATCCCCGTAAAGTTTTCTGTTTGCTTGTTTTGGTTTGATTCATAGCATTTTTGTCTTTCCTCTCTACTTGGTGGAGGTGGGGTACTGTGTCTGATCGGGTTAGCAAAGAGCTGCTGACCTCAAGGGAACCACGCAACTGGGCACCCCCAGAAGGTGGGGTTTTTTAAGGTTGTGTCAAAGTACCCTACTGTACACCTATATTGCCCTGTCTCCCTCTTTCTGTGCCTCTCTTCTTTTTGTCAATATTCCTTACACCCACCCCCTCTCCTTTCTCTATCTTTCTTTTTTTCTTATCACTTGGTCCTCCTTTCTTTCATCCCCTTTTTTTGCTCTCCAACCTTCTCACCCTTCTGGTCCTGTAAAGCTTAGTCCACAGGCACAAGAACTTAAAGAGCAAGAGGAAGTGAAAGGAAAATTAGGGCAAGGAAACAGATAAAAGAAATGACTCATGAGGAAGAATCAGCAGAAAACTCCAGGCAACATGAAGAACCAGTCTAGAACAACCCCACCAAGGGACCATGAGGTAGCTACTGCAGATGATTCCACCAGTATAGAAATGTTAGGAATGACAGAAAGGGAATTTAGAATACACATGTTGAAAACAGTGAAAGAAATGATGGAAACAATGAAGGAAATTGCTAATAAAGTGGAAAATAACCAAAAGGAAATCCAAAAACAGAATCAAATAAGAGATGAACGATAAGAAGAATATAAAAAGGATATAGCAGACCTGAAGGAACTAAAACAGTCAATTAGGGAACATAAAGATGCAATGGAAAGTATCAGCAACAGGTTAGACCATGCAGAAGAAAGAATTTCAGAGGTAGAAGACAAAGTTCTTGAGATAACTCAGACAGTAAAAGAGGCAGAAAAGAAGAGAGAGAAAGCAGAACGTTCACTGTCAGAATTATGGGACTTTATGAAGCGTTCCAACATACGAGTTATAGGAATCACAGAAGGGGAAGAAGAATGCCCCAGAGGAATGGAAGCCATACTAGAGAATATTATAAAAGAAAATTTCCCAAACATCACCAAAGATTCTGACACACTGCTTTCAGAGGGATATCGGACCCCGGGTCGCCTCAACTCTAACCGAGCTTCTCCAAGACACATTGTGATGAACCTGTCCAAAGTCAAGACAAAAGAAAAGATTCTGCAAGCTGCCAGGAGTAAGCGCCAGTTGACCTACAGGGGCAAATCCATCAGAGTGACCGCAGACTTCTCTAATGAAACTTTCCAAGCAAGAAGACAATGGTCATCTACCTTTAATCTACTTAAACAGAACAATTTTCAGCACAGAATTCTGTACCCTGCTAAGCTAAGCTTAAAAATTGACGGAGAAATCAAATCATTTACGGATATACAAACATTAAGGAAATTCGCCACAACAAGACCAGCTCTACAGGAAATACTTCAACCTGTTCTGCACACTGACCACCACAATGGATCAGAAGCAAAGTAAGAACTCAGAAATTGAAGGACAGAACCTAACCTCCACACTGATGCAAAAGATAAAACTAAGCAATGGACTCTCACCAAATAAGACGAATAGAATACTACCACACTTATCAATTATCTCCATAAATGTTAATGGCTTGAATTCCCCACTGAAGAGACATAGATTGGCTGACTGGATTAAAAAACACAAGCCATCCATTTGCTGTCTGCAAGAAACACACCTGGCTTCAAAAGACAAATTAAAGCTCCGAGTCAAGGGTTGGAAGACAATTTTTCAGGCAAATGGAATTCAGAAGAAAAGAGGAGCTGCAATATTATTTTCAGATACATGTGGATTTAAAGCAACTAAAGTCAAAAGAGACAAAGATGGTCACTTTATATTGGTCAAGGGAAAACTACAACAAGAAGACATTTCAATTCTAAATATTTATGCATCCAATTTAAATGCTCCCAGATTCTTGAAGCAGACCTTACTCAGTCTGAGCAATATGATATCTGATAATACCATCATAACAGGGGACTTTAACACACCTCTTACAGAGGTGGACAGATCCTCTAAACAGAAATTAAACAAAGATGTAAGAGATTTAAATGAGACCCTAGAACAACTATGCTTGATAGACGCATATAGAATACTCCACCCCAAAGATAAAGAATATACATTCTTCTCATCACCCCATGGAACATTCTCCGAAATTGATCATATCCTGGGACACAAAACAAATATCAACAGAATCAAAAGAATTGAAATTTTACCTTGTATCTTCTCAGACCATAAGGCACTAAAGGTGGAACTCAACTCTAACAAAAATGCTCAACCCCACCCAAAGGCATGGAAATTAAACAATCTTCTGTTGAATAACAGATGGGTGAAGGAAGAAATAAAACAGGAAATCATTAACTTCCTTGAGCATAACAACAATGAAGACACAAGCTACCAAAACCTGTGGGATACTGCAAAAGCAGTTTTGAGAGGAAAATTCATCGCTTTAGATGCCTACATTCGAAAAACAGAAAGAGAGCACATCAACAATCTCACAAGAGATCTTATGGAATTGGAAAAAGAAGAACAATCTAAACCTAAACTCAGTAGAAGAAAAGAAATATCCAAAATTAAATCAGAGATCAATGAAATTGAAAACAAAAGAATCATTCAGAAAATTAATGAAACAAGGAGTTGGTTTTTTGAAAAAATAAATAAAATAGATAAACCATTGGCCAGACTAACTAGAAATAGAAAAGTAAAATCTCTAGTAACCTCAATCAGAAACGATAAAGGGGAAATAACAACTGATCCACAGAGATACAAGAGATCATCTCTGACTACTACCAGAAACTCTATGCCCAGAAATTTGACAATGTGAAGGAAATGGATCAATATTTGGAATCACACCCTCTCCCTAGACTTAGCCAGGAAGAAATAGACCTCCTGAACAGACCAATTTCAAGCACTGAGATCAAAGAAACAATAAAAAAGCTTCCAACTAAAAAATGCCCTGGTCCAGATGGTTTCACTCCAGAATTCAATCAAACCTTCAAGGAAAAGCTTATTCCCGTACTGCAGAAATTATTCCAAAAAACTGAGGAAGAAGGAATCTTCCCCAACACATTCTATGAAGAAAACATCACCCTGATACCAAAACCAGGAAAAGACCCAAACAAAAAGGAGAATTTCAGACCAATCTCACTCATGAATATAGATGGAAAAATTCTCAACAAAATCCTAGCCAATAGATTACAGCTTATCATCAAAAAAGTCATTCATCATGATCAAGTAGGCTTCATCCCAGGGATGCAAGGCTGGTTTAACATATGCAAGTCCATAAACGTTATCCACCATATTAACAGAGGCAAAAATAAAGATCATATGATCCTCTCAATAGATGCAGAAAAAGCATTTGATAAAATCCAGCATCCTTTTCTAATTAGAACACTGAAGAGTATACGCATAGGTGGCACATTTCTAAAACTCATTGAAGCTATCTATGACAAACCCACAGCTAATATTTTACTGAATGGAGTAAAACTGAAAGCTTTTCCTCTTAGAACTGGAACCAGACAAGGTTGTCCTCTGTCACCTTTACTATTCAACATAGTGCTGCAAGTTCTAGCCAAAACAATTAGGCAAGACAAGGAAATAAAGGGAATCCAAATGGGAGCAGAGGAGGTCAAACTCTCCCTCTTTGCTGATGACATGATCTTATACTTAGAGAACCCCAAAGACTCAACCACAAGACTCCTAGAAGTCATCAAAAAATACAGTAATGTTTCAGGATATAAAATCAATGTCCACAAGTCAGTAGCCTTTGTATACAAATAAGAGTCAAGATGAGAAGCTAATTAAGGACACAACTCCCTTTACCATAGTTTCAAAGAAAATGAAATACCTAGGAATATACCTAACGAAGGAGATGAAGGACCTCTATAAAGAAAACTATGAACTCCTCAGAAAGGAAATAGCAGAGGATATTAACAAATGGAAGAACATACCACGCTCATGGATGGGAAGAATCAACATTGTTAAAATGTCTATACTTCCCAAAGCAATCTACCTATTCAATGCCATTCCTATCAAAGTACCTACATCGTACTTTCAAGATTTGGAAAAAATTATTCTGCGTTTTGTATGGAACCGGAAAATACCCCGTATAGCTAAGGCAGTTCTTTGTAACAAAAATAAAGCTGGGGGCATCAGCATACCAGATTTTAGTCTGTACTACAAAGCCATAGTGGTCAAGACAGCATGGTACTGGCACAAAAACAGAGACATAGACATTTGGAATCGAATTGAACACCAAGAAATGAAACTAACATCTTACAACCACCTAATCTTTGATAAACCAAACAAGAACTTACCTTGGTGGAAAGACTCCCTATTCAATAAATGGTGTTGGGAGAACTGGATGTCTACATGTAAAGACTGAAACTGGACCCACACCTTTCCCCACTCACAAAAATTGATTCAAGATGGATAAAGGACTTAAATTTAAGGCATGAAACAATAAAAATACTCAAAGAAAGCATAGGAAAAACACTGGAAGATATTGGCCTGGGGGAAGACTTCATGAAGAAGGCTGCCATGGCAATTGCAACAACAACAAAAATAAACAAATGGGACTTCATTAAACTGAAAAGCTTCTGTACAGCTAAGGACACAATAACCAAAGCAAAGAGACAACCTACACAATGGGAAAGGATATTTGCATATTTTCAATCAGACAAAAGCTTGATAACCAGGATCTATAGAGAACCCAAATTAATCCACATGAAAAAAGCCAACAATCCCTTATATCAATGGGCAAGAGACATGAATAGAACTTTCTCTAAAGATGACAGACGAATGGCTAACAAACACATGAAAAAATGTTCATCATCTCTATATATTAGAGAAATGCAAATCAAAACATCCCTGAGATATCATCTAACCCCAGTGAGAATGGCCCACATCACAAAATCTCAAAACTGCAGATGCTGGCGTGGATGTGGAGAGAAGGGAACACTTTTACACTGCTGGTGGGACTGCAAACTAGTACAACCTTTCTGGAAGGAAGTATGGAAAAACCTCAAAGCACTCAACCTAGATCTCCCATTCAATCCTGCAATCCCATTACTGGGCATCTACCGAGAAGGAAAAAAATCCTTTTATCATAAGGACACTTGTACTAGACTGTTTATTGCAGCTCAATTTACAATCGCCAAAATGTGGAAACAGCCTAAATGTCCACCAACCCAGGAATGGATTAACAAGCTGTGGTATATGTATACCATGGAATACTATTCAGCCATTAAAAGAAATGGAGACTTTACATCCTTCGTATTAACCTGGATGGAAGTGGAAGACATTATTCTTAGTAAAGCATCACAAAAATGGAGAAGCATTAATCCTATGTACTCAATCTTGATATGAGGACAATTAATGACAATTAAGGTTATGGGGGGGAAGCAGAAAGAGGGATGGAGGGAGGAGGGTGGGGCCTTAGTGTGTGTCACACTTTATGGGGGCAAGACATGATTGCAAGAGGGACTTTACCTAACAATTGCAATCAGTGTAACTGGCTTATTGTACCCTCAATGAATCCCCAACAATAAAAAAAAAAAAAAGAAAAAAGAAATTGTGGTGTTGAAGTCTACTACTATTATTGTCTGGCAACTGATCTTTCCCCATAAGTCTGTTAATACTTTCTTTACGTATTACTGCTCCAATGTTGGGTTCATATATATACAGAAGGTGCTAAAAAATGCATACATGCATACATATTTTAAGAAAGGAAGAAACTGTATTAAAATTCTAATAATATATACTGATAACAAAAGATTAATACAAGTCATACAAAGCACCTCTTATATTTGCAGAAGTCAAATGTGACAGTTTTTTCTTTCCTTAAAATGTGTACACATTTTTGGTGCAGCCTCTGTATTTATAGTTGATTATTGACCACTTATTATTATAAACTGATTTTATTTGTAATTTTAAAAATCACTTTTGAGTAAAAGCCTGCTTTATCTTTGTAAGTCTAGCTACTTCTGTTCTTTTTTCAGTGCCCATTTCTGTAAAATATTTTTTCCCATTCCTTTACACTCATTCTATGCATGTCTTTATACATGAACTGACTTTCTTGTAGGCAGCATATGTGTCTTTTTTTATATTTATGCAGCAACAATACATAATTATCTATTATGTATGCCATACATAAATGTTTATGCATGTATTTTTTAATTGGAGAATTTAGTCCATTTCCATTCAATATTATGATTGATTGGCAAGGACTTGCTGCTGCCATTCTGTTGCTTGTTTTCTATTTGTTTTGTAACTTCTTTCTTCATTTATTTCCTCTTTATTATCTTCCTTGCGATTACGTAATTTTCTTTGGTACTATGCTTTAATTCCTATTATTTTTAGTGCATCTCTTTTGGTTTTCCAATTTTTTTATTGTTATGTAATAGTACATAGTACTAGTTTGGCATCAGAATTTATAATTTAAGAATTCACATAATTTTTACAAATCAAATCAGTGTACTTGAGATATTCATCACCGTCAATATTTGCCTTTTCTATCAACTAGAGAAATTTTAATTATTTTCTACCTATTTTAAAATGTGCAAATAGTTATTGTGAACTATGCTCAACCTACTGATGTGTGAAAAATATATGCTTCTTCTATGAAGGCACATATATATATATATATATATTTTATTTCAACTTCCTTGTTCATTCTTCGTTTGAAGTACTCTTTTTTGTCTTCCTCTGGTGATGTTCTTGATGTTAGTAGAGACGGGGTCTTACTCTGGCTCACTGCTGTTCATACAGGTCTCGAACCTCTGAGCTCAGGCAGTCCACCCGCCTCGGCCTCCCACAGCGCTGGGACCACAGGTGTGAGCCACCACGCCCGGCCTGAAGTCACATATTTTTATTCATTGTTCAGTTTCTCTTTACCCTGTCTTTTCCTTTTCCTTGGCTTTATGTTTGCTTAGAGGGTTAAAATCATCTTCTTGCTTTAACCTCCTCTAAGATCTGGAATAGGACAAGTATGTGGACTTTAACCACTTTTATTTGACAGAGTTCTAGACATTCTAGCTATAGCAATCAGACAAAAGAAAAGAAGGACATGCATATGGAAATGAGAATACAAATTGTTCTTGATTGTAGACAACATGATCATATATACAGAAAAGTCTGAAGACTCCATCAAAAATAAACTGAGAACTAATAAATAAATATAATAAAACTGTAGGAAACAAAAGTCAACATAGAAAAATCAGTACCTTTGTATATAACAATTGCAAACTATTTAAAACAAAGAAGTCAAGAAAGAAATTCCATTTATAATAGTTAATAAACACCTAGGAATAAATATCTGGGGGGTGAAAGATCTCTGCAATGCAACTAGAAAGCATTGATCAAAGAAATTGAAGAGAACACAAATATATGGAAAGTTGTGTTCGTGGATTAGAATAATTAATATTTCTAGGATATCTATGTTAGTATTCTGAACAACGTAAGATCTAATGCAATCCCTATCAAAATACCAATAGCATTCTTCACAGAAATAGAAAAAAAAATATGTAAAGATAAAAAATCCCAGATAGCCAAATCTATCTTGAGGAAAACAAAGAAGCTGGAGATATCACACTCTATGACTTCAAAGTATAGTATAAATGTATAATCACCCTAATACTTTGGTACTGGCATAAAAATAAATAACATGCATAAATTAAACAGAATAGAGAATTTAGAAATAAATCCATGCATTTATACCCATCTGATTTTCGATACGCAAAAAAGCGTATTGGGGAAAGAACATTCTCTTCAATAAATGGGGCAGGGAAAACTAGATATTATAGGAAAAAAATTTAAAAACACGTGGACCCATGCCTCTTCACCACATACTAAAAATATGGTGTCTCTTCACCACATACTAAAAATGATTCTTAATGAAATAAAGACGTAAATATAAGACCTGAAACTGCAAAACTACTGAAGATAACATAGGGGAAACACATCAGGTCACTGGGTTAGGCAAGAATTTTTTAATGAGAAGTAAAAAAATAAAAAGAAGAAGACAAAAGTAATAATGCAATAATGGCAAAAATAGACAAATGAGATTACATCAAAATCAAAACCTTTCTGTACATCACAGAAAACAATTGGTATAATAAAAATACCACCTGAAAAATGAGAGAAAGTATTAGCAAAATAAGCATCAAATAAAGGATTAATATGCAGAATGGTCAAAAAGAACAATAGTCAAAAAGAACAAAAAACTTTTTAGAAAATGGGCAATAGACACAAGGTAGATAGATTTTGAAAGGAGACGTACAAAGAGCAAATAGTTATTAAAACATGCTCAACTAGACTAATCATCAGGTAAATACAAATCAAAACCCCAATGAAATATCAATTCAACCTCGTCTGGCCATTTTCAAAACCACAAAAAGTAACAATTGCTGATTGGGATGTAGAAAAAGGAAGGGAAACTCTTACATATTGTTGATGGATTTTAAATTAGTACAACCATTATAGAAAATAGCAGGATATTTTCTCAAAAAATTAAAAAGTATCATATGACTAGTAACTCAAGTAAGGCAATGATCAGTACATTGAAGAGAGGTCTGCACTTCCATGTTTATTGAAGCACTACTCACAATAGCCAACGTGAAGAATCAGTCTAAATTCCCATTTACAGATAAATGGATAAAGAAAATGCTTTTATACAAACACATACACAATACATTTGGCCATAAAACTGAATGAAATGCTAAGGAGAATATAATAATTAAATAAGCTGTGCCTGGAAAGACAGACACCACATAATCTTGCCCACATATGGAATCAAAGAAGTCGATTCATGGAAGTAGATAGTAAAACAGTGATTACCAGAGGCTGGGCAGAATAAGACGAAGGAGGTTCCAGGAGAGGTTGGTAAATGTGTACAAAGTTACAGTTAAACAGGAAAAAATATAAATTCTTGACTTCTATTACATAGTAGGGTTATTATAACTAATAACAAAGTAGTATATATTTCCAGATCGCAAGGAGAGATGATTTTGAATGTTACAAGCAACAAAGGGTAAATGTTTAAAGTTATGGATATGGTAATTATCCTGATCTAATCATTATACAAATATATACATACACTGAAGTATCACAGAGTGCCACATGAATATGTATATTGTTTCAATTATAAATTTTAATAATTTATGTTAAAATTTTATTATATGTCCTGGGCAGAAATGTTACTTGACAATGAAGATGATCAAAATAAAGGATTTGATGTGAAAATAGTCACGTTAGTGTTACAGATGTTTTTAACTCAGGGAAGCATTTTTCATTTGTGATTTAGTTGTCTAAACTATACAATATATATTCCTTGAGATTGAATCTTAAATCTTTTACCTAACCTTATGTATCTTTCTATTAGCTCATGGATTGATTTAAAGTGGTTGCTCAATAACTTATGAAAGGGTGAAGACGTTCTTAATTAGCAATTAATAATCATTTTAACATTACCATTTCTAGAAATTTATTTCTTTCAAGTATGCTTAAAATTTTGCATAAAATAGATACTTTCTATCTCTGACTTGAAACAAGTACTACTCATGACAGGTATAAGGAGGAAGATTACTTTTTTTTTTTTTGTAGAGACAGTCTCACTGTACCGCCCTGGGGTAGAGTGCCGTGGTGTCACACGGCTCACAGCAACCTCTAACTCTTGGGCTTACGCGATTCTCTTGCCTCAGCCTCCCGAGCAGCTGGGACTACAGGCGCCTGCCACAACGCCCGGCTATTTTTTGGTTGCAGTTTGGCTGGGGCTGGGTTTGAACCCTCCACCCTCGACATATGGGGCTGGCGCCCTACTCACTGAGCCACAGGTGCCGCCGGGAAGATTACTGTTTTATTGATGCTGCCGCACTCTACTAGTGTACCATTCCAGATGGCTATAGGCAGCCCATTTAGATTGAACATACATTTTCATTATCAATAATTTAACAAAATACCATGTTTGAATTCAATCATAAGTTCAAATAATATTCTAGAAAATTTTTCTTTACAAGATGTCAGTTCTCATAAAAATTGTTATAATTGTTATGACATTATCATCCCAAATTTCCTTTTGGATAAACTACCTGTCCAGTCAGAGCCTGGTTTACATTGGACCATCATAACATGTTTATACAAGTAAGATAATTATATCCTGAGCTCAAATGCAGGCTGATTACATTTTCATTCATAACCCATCTCTGCGGCTGTGTTCATTATTCTAAAGTAAAAGGGCTTTAGAAGAAGAAAACCTTTGTTTACTTACATAAAATTAAATCTGAGTTTTGCTGTCTAACCTCCATTAACCTATCTTCTACCTTACCCAATCCTGGTGTGTGTAATCATTTTAATCTCATTGATATCACTTTATACAAAGAAAAATAGGTAAATAAAACAGTTTTAAGGCTTTGCAATGTCTCGTGATAATATCAGTTTTCAGATGCTATATTAATCCTTTCTTTCAAGGGAACGTAATTTTCATTACTTGATGTAGCAAGACATAAACAAGAGGAAATTTTGCACCTTTACTTCCCATCTCTTCTATTTCCACAAGATCTCATCTCATCAAAGTGATTTTGTAACAATGCCTGCTACCAGGATTTATTTTTTAATAACAGTGAAGTTCTCAAGGAAATCCTATGTAATATTTAAAATGGGATACTTTCTAAGAAATAGAGTCACCCAAATACCTAATCTGTCACACGTTATTGATACAAAATGTTAATTTACATATGCCACATGTATTTGGGCTATTAAATTAGTCAGCTGCTACTTTGATTTTTCAATATATATTAAGGTCAGCACTTTCAGCTGACCTTACTGACCTGACTAATTTTCATGTTGAATAATTACTATTTGACTATGCAAATTGTCCTTTCAATTAAAATGGCTTACTTACTGTAGCTCCAGTTTCATGACATATATTATGCCACTTTTTTTTTTTTAGAACATTAAACTTTATTAAGGATCAGACTTGTTACTACTCTGGAGTTTTACAGATTTACTAATAAACAATATAATTGATAAATTGGGATACAAAACAGATATCTGCATATAGCAGCTTTGCCTAAATAATTTTATGATAATTAATGTACAAGTATACTATCTAATAACCAAGTGGTTTAGAAAAGAGGCATCTGTCATCCATATTCTTATCCTCATCTAAATTATGACACTTGTAATTTCTAAATGTTTGTTACTTATTTTTATAGAAATGTGTTATTTATTTAGTCGGAATAGTAATGTCTCTTACTATTGTTAGAATTAGTGTAGTTTCTAAAATGTTGTCAACCCAGTCTCTGTAACCTTTATTGTGTAAGAACTCCTTGTGTTGATATTAAATATAATGTATTTGAAACTCACGTCTACCAAAACATATATCCAGTCTGAAAGAATAATAGGAAAGATATATGTAGATAATTACTGTGGCTTCATGTAAGTGTTCAAGCGTCCTGAAATTATCTCCCAAGTACAATACCAGAATTTCTGAATAATTTTTTAACTTTCTTTCCCTCCAAAATATTAAACCACATAGCATCAAATGAAGTCCCTCTGGACACTGTAATTCTACCGTCTGGCTGCCTCTGTCCTGTACTTTTTTTTTTTTAATTACTCTTGTTTTTTTCTTTTTTTTCCATGCACACTTCTCCACACAGTCCTACTCTTGCTCCTATTCCAACTCCCCCTTGCTGGAGTCCTGAATACCTTTGCAGTCTCACTGACAAGGCTCTTTTATCCACTCTATTGGCTACTTACAGAGTAATCCTTCAGGACTATATTCGTTTTTTGTTGTTGTTGTTGTTGTTGCAGTTTGGCCGGGGCTGGGTTTGAACCCACCACCCTCGGCATATGGGGCCGGCGCCCTACTCACTGAGCCACAGGCGCCGCCCCAGGACCATATTATTAGAAAGCTGAGAGTAGCAAGTTTTCTTTCATTTTCTCACTTTTTTCTTTTTTAGAGTTTATACTTGTTCAAATATATTAAAGGAGGAAAACCCAATATAATTCAAATAATTGAAAATACACATAAGAATATTGGTAAGTGGTAATTAGTGAAAGATGATCCTGGAAGATTAGTAAGAATAAAATGTGCACTCTGATGTAAAATTAGTTTTAGGTAGGAGTTAATATGTGGTATTGACTTTCACTTAGAAAGAGAAGGTCACATATAATATTTTTTATCTTCTTAAGGAGCTAGAAAGACAGATGTTCTCTTAGGAGTGAATACTGATAGACTTTTCTTGACTAGCAAAAAATAAAATGGATCATTGGAGTGTATTTAGTGTCAGATACACACAGATAAGGCAGGAAAATTAAGTTTGCAACTCATCCTAGAAAAGGTGCTATATACATCATTGCTGATTATTGCTGATTATCACTATGGTCATCTTGGAGTGATTTGAATGAACCAATGCCAGCACCTAGTCCACCCTTCAAAGCAATTTTGGAACTCTTTCTCTGGAATGGCCATCAGAGCTGTCATCATACATGGTCTGAAAATTAAGTTGACAAACACATCTAGAAAAAGTGCTACATAACTCATTGCAGACTATCGCTATGGTCACAAAATCGACAAAGGGAATACTTTGAAGGTGACCATAGTAATATTCGGCCATGACATACGTAAAATATTTTCTCAGATGAGTTTCAAAGTTAATTGTTCTACATTGTCGATTAATAAAATTATTGTCAAGATGCAATGAATACTCCTTCCATGTTTCATTGGCCAGTTTTTCCTGAACAAAGAGATTATGTCCTCCCTACAGGAACATATGTAGCGTCAAAACAGCTGATTATCTGATACACACCAAAAAGTAAGAGAAAGTTGAGGAAAGGGAAGAAGAGTAGCCTATACATTTTAGGAGGAATGGTTAAAAAAAGAAAAATAAAAACAAAAAACTAAAATTAAACCGGAATGTTGTCAAAGGCTCAATTCACCTAAAAGTCTATTGTGAAAAACAAAAATGGGGGAGAAATTTTAGGATTTCAATTGACGTGTTTGGTAGGTTATGAGAGCTGGTTGTGACATAACTATCTGATGGAGAGAGGGGAGGGGTCATTGAAGTCAAGGAGACTGAGGAGTTGCATATCAGGGAGAGACCACACTGTGCCAGCCCAGAATGAGTGCTGGGGATTTCAACGCCTTTGCCCAAGTGAGGCTGGGAGAAATACTTGTATGCTCCAGATAGCTGTGGACAATATTCCATTCAGAAAACTGAAGAATTTGGTCTGTATATGCAAACTCCCTATGTGAATGTGTCCATACCTCATTTGATTTCTTGTTATTTATTTGAATGCTCTCTTCACTGTGATAGCTGTGCTCTATACATAAGCTGATTTTCCCTCTCCCTTGACTTGTAGATTGTGAAGAAGTCAAATTTCCTGTATACATTAATCAGGGATCAGTTTCCAATAATTAATTCCTGTGTAGATAGTTTAAGCAAAAAGTTATTAATTGGATGACGGTATCATAATAAAGATGGAGATGCAGATTCAAGAGTGAGCTCACAGAAAGCAGACCACCAAAGATGGAAATATCACTGCTGTGCCTGGAATAATAGCAAATCCTGAGCTCATTCAGAAAAATGAGAGCACTGCTGTTGTGTTCATTACTGGACAGATTCTGCCTCACCTTTCCCTTCTCACCTCGCTGTACTTTATTGCAGAATGCCTACTTACATTTCAGAGACACGGGATTGCGGGAAAGGTAATATTACGCATTTCAGACTGTTCAGAGGAGAAAAGATTTCGGGAGGAGGATGAGGTTGATATTGTACTACTCTATGATATAATTTAAATTTCAATAACCTTCACCCTCAATTGCTATTTATATTCTCTAACACTCTAAAGAATTCCCAGCGAGCATTTCTATAATGAATCCATCTGGCACTGCTATTTTGACTTAGATAGTCCAAGTCCTCTCTGAAATTACTGTTTCTTTCCAACCTGGTGGTGGGAAGGCTTTGCAGTAAATAAGTCTTAAAGAAACATATTTACTTGAATTTTTTGGCTCCCTGAACAGAGTATGTCACAGACATCTCTCCCACAGAGAAATTGTTTTCTTCCAGGGATGGAAGTTGATAACAGTACTATGCTGTGTTGTGTCTCACTACTCCACTTCCTTGTCTAAGGCAGCCCCACTGACTGCAAGTTCATTACACTTGGCTACTTCTGGCCTTAGAGTAACTGCTCCTGTGCTTACATCAGAGGGGGTGTGTGTGTTTGCGCATGTGTGGGCATATACACACTCATGTATATATACATATTTTTATATACTTGAATTTATACATAAGTAATCAAGGTACATATGTACATAAGCTCATATAGAATGTGTTTACTTATGTATGTATAAATTCATCCATATAATTCATAATATTATAAAGAACCCTGGAACATTGAGGATATAAAAATAAAATATGTAAATTTTATATACTTACATATTTCATTAAAAAACATACATTAAATACAACTTTAGGAACATAAGAATCCATAAAAGGTTGCATTTAGCATTCCAGCCTGTCTTTATTTATGTATAAAATTTATATATGTATAAATTACCTTATAAACTGTATACACATGTGTATATATATTTACACCCCATATATATGTGTGTGTGCATGTGCGTGTGTATACACACACACAGAGAGAAAGAGTGAGAGAGAGAACATGTTCTGCAAAACCTGCCTTGCCAGTGTGCCAGATATTCATAGAAAAGTGATTTTTATGTGAAATCAAACTAAAAACCCACAGACACATGATGTGTAGCTTCCTTTGTCCTGAGTACTCCATTTCTTTGCTCTTTTCATACGAACACTATTAACATCTTACATTGGGCTTTCAATATCTCTATACTGATATTCCCTATTTTTTCCTTTTCATTCTGGTTTCAATCAGAAATATGATGTGGTCATCAGACTAGACAAAGGAAAGGCATTGATTAAAGAGCTCGATCATTCAGGAAATTGCAAACATGGAGGAAATGCCAAACTTTGGGAGCATGGAGGTGATCCACATACTCAGGAGTCCTAGCATGCAGAGAATTTAATTTCATGTTTATTAATTTCACGTTCTCTACCTATAGAGGAAATGTGGACAGGTCAGGTGCTGTGGCTCACACCTGTAATCCTAGAACTCTGGAATCCAGAGCAGTGGGGATCAGGTGCCCTCAGGAGTTCCAGATCAGCCTAAGCAGCAGTGAGACCCGTTTACTAAAAACAGAATTAAAATTAAATGGGTGTTGGGGCAGTTGCCTGTAGTCCTAGCTACTTTGGAGGCTGAGGCAGGGGGATCCCTTAAACCTGGAATTTCGGTTGCTTTTGCCAGTGCACTGTAGCCTAGGGCAACAGAATGAGACTCCGTTTCAAGGGGGAAAAAGTGAACAAAGGTAGAGAAATCTAAAAGGAACCTTCTCACAAGGGAAGTCAGAATGTGTGTTTTATATTCATTTTGTTTTCCTTTATTGGGCAAAGATGTGATTAAGCAGGTGAGGGACAACCCCATAAAAACATGAAAAGCAGAAAAAAATCTGTCTAAAACATCTGTTTAAAAATTTTGAAGTCAGAAGAATAGAGGTTGATAAAGAAAAATATTCTTTACAATAGTTTTAACACCTGCTCATTGAATCCCACAATGCTCAGTGCTGTGCCGTGTTCTCCAAACCCTGGATACGTCTGTCAGTCAGAAAATCATTTAAATGAGGCCAAAACACTTTGTGACTAAAAACAACAGAAATAAAACTACAAGGTACCAAGAAACCCTAGAACACTGAAAATATAAAAATAAAGTAAAAGCACATTTTCATTTATGACTTTCGTAGTCTTGACTTCAATCTTCCCTTTTTTGCTAATGTATTTTCAAAAGTAAACACAGTTTTTACATTTCCACTGAAAACATGTTCCAAGGTTTCAAATATGAAGAGGTAATAATGGAAAACATCAAAAAAGCTTATATTTAAGCATAAATTATTTCATGCTGTCTTAGTTGTTTACCTGTTGGGACTATCAAAGAATGTTGTCTTACATTTTCGAATTTGAAATATGTCAATTTGTAGAAAAGTTTCCAAGGTTCTGGACATGGTCATTAATAATGCCTTTTGGGATACTTTACTAAGAAGAATATGTTCCAGCTCCATCCATGTAAACATGAAAGAGGTAAAGTCTCCATCTTTCTTTAAGGCTGCATAGTATTCCATGGTATACATATACCACAATTTATTAATCCATTCGTGGATCGATGGGCACTTGGGCTATTTCCATGACTTAGCTATTATGAATTGGGCTGCAATAAATATTCTGGTACAAATATCTTTGTTATGTTGTGATTTTTGGTCTTCTGGGAGACCGAGCAGAGGAATGACAGGATTGAATGGCAGATCTATTTTTAGATCTCTGAGTGTTCTCCATATATCTTTCCAAAAGGAATGTATTAATTTGCATTCCCACCAGCAGTGCAGAAGTGTTCCCTTTTCTCCGCATCCACGCCAACATCTCTGGTCTTGAGATTTTGTGATATAGGCTAGTCTCATTGGAGTTAGATGGTATCTCAAAGTAGTTTTGATTTGCATTTCTCTGATGATTAAAGATGATGAGCATTTTTTGATATGTCTGAAGGCCGTGCGCCTGTCTTCTTCAGAGAAGTTTCTCTTCAAATCCATTGCCCAGCCTGCGATGGGATCCCTTGTTTTTTTCTTGCTGATGCATTTGAGTTCTCTGTGGATTCTGGTTATTAAACCTTTGTCAGAGTTATACCCTGCAAATATCTTCTCCCATTCTGAGGGCTGTCTGCTTGCTCTGCTTACTGTGTTCTTAGCTGTGCAGAAGCTTTTTAGTTTGATCAAGTCCCAGTAGTGTATTTTTGAAGTTGCTTCAATTGCCCGGGGGGTTCTCCTCATGAAATACTCACCCAGACCAATTTCTTCAAGGGTTTTCCCTGCATTCTCCTCTAGTATTTTTATAGTTTCATGTCTTAAGTTTAAATCTTTAATCCGATGACAGTCTATCTTAGTTAATGGTGAAAGGTGTGGGTGAAAAAGTACCCAATGTACACAGCCCTACCTTGAAACTAATTTGGGACTCTCACATGAAAGCTATAACCCAGCTACAACTTAACAATAGGGGGAAGTGGGAAAGGGGGGGGTGGGTAGAGGAGGGGGATAGGTGGGATCACACCTGTGGTGCATACTACAGGGGTATTTGCGAAACTTGGTAAATGTAGAATGTAAATGTTTTGGCACAGAAACTGAGATAACGCAGGAAAGGCTATGTTAACCACTGTGATAAAAATGTGTCAAATGGTTTATGAAGCGAGTGTATGATACCCCATGATCATATCAATGTATACAGTTATGATTTCATTAAAAAAAAATAAATAAATAATGCCTTTTGGTGTGAAGGAATTCTATTCCGAGAACTAGTCAGTTACTTCAGTGGTGTAAGAGTGGCAGTGAGCCAACTATTCAGTGAGACTGCATACACTGAACCCAGTAATCATTGCATTCTTGTCACAGCGCTGCCATTTGATTTCTCTAAATCTCAGAATCTCATTTCATCAGCAGCAAATGTAAAAGATTAAAGTGGACTTTAGTTTTCAATCATCTCAATTTTATATGTATTTATTTCCCTCAAGTTGGTCTTTCTAGACCATGTCTTAGCATGTGAAATGAACCCACAGATAATACTCAGAGAGCCATATTAATCTACTAAGTCATGGAGGACTCAGAGTCTCACGATATCAAAAACTCTGGGGTGAGGGGTTGATAAGCATAGGAGGAAATTTTACTGGCCTGCACATGCAGCTGATGCTGGCTGACAGTTCTGCCGTCCTGGTTGGCATCCCCGTTGAAGCTTGTGAGCACAGAGGAAGGTGACCTGACTCCTGTCTGTTAGCTCTGTCCTCTGTCCATGCTGACTTACACTCCGAAGCTCTCAGTAGGACCTACTTCCTGCCTCAAGGCCATCAACCTCCCAAGTTATCATTTATCAAGTTTTGAAGTAAAAACATTTCTCGTGTAGGTAAGAAAAAATACCTGGATTTTGTGTACACTTACTGACATTTCTATTCATTGTTTTGGCAATCCGTAGCCAATTAATCAAAACTGTGTCCTGCCAGTTTGCTCCTGATTATGTGTGCCTCTCCTCAAGAAGTGTCAGATGCTATTAGGAGAAAGATGGTGGGAATTGGGAGATCTTTTGTCACCACCTTTGTATTAATTTCTTTAAAAACCTGAAGTGACAAAATGCTAGACCAGCCCCTGCCACCTGTTGATTTCTCCAGGAGATTAGGACGGTGGCAGTGGTTTATTCTCTCATGAAGTCTTTAGATTATAAGATAAAATATAATGATATGATTTATTGCATATGTATAGAAATTCTTCTTGACTTTATATACAACTTTCAAAGTGGTTTTATTAAGTTGGTTAAAGTTCAAAAAATGAAATAAATAAGCCTTGGTTGCCAAGTTAATTAGTGGTAAAGCAGGCACTACAGCCAATTTTTTCTTGTCTATAAATTTTTCTTATTTCTCCTAACAGTTATTAATTTCCATAAGACAAGATCTTGACTACCGTAGTCCTTCAGAGACAGAGTTGTTAAGGATCACTCCAGCAAACAAGACCATGAAGCTGCCTGCACTTGGAATCACATGGAGCTTTCCCACCAAACTGTCAGCAACTAGTCCAACCAGAGCCCTGCTATCTGCTTGCTAACCTCTAATACCTAAGGTCTTGCTTTCCTTCTCAGAAAAGGAATGGGTACCAGCAGCTACCCTTCCACACAGAGCCATACAAACATATCTGAACAGAAGGGCTCTCATGTTCATGATGGAAGGAATTAACCAGATAATCAGCAGGACTGCTTTCTCACCTATCTCTCTCCAGAGTAGTATGAAAAATGATCAAAGAATTTTATGGGGGTACCTCCTCACACCTCTCTCATCCCATGTCTTTTGCTTCTCTAGGGGGCCTTCTTTAGATTTAGGATCTATTTAACATATTTTCTTTTATAATCATATCAGTGCTAGGACATAAAGAGTATGTGAGTTGGTATGGCAAAGCAGTGGAGGGAATTGTAAATACTGAAGAAGGGAATGTTTGCATAGCTGGAAACAGTATTTTAGAATTCACTTCTTATTTAATTAAGTTAAAACAGGCATATCTCTTGTTCAGAATAAATTAGAGGTTTGGGGCAGTATGAGAAATTATAATACCAAGATTTCATTAAAATAACACAGCAGATTAGGAAATAAAATGCTCACAAATTATTTTTCAAAGAGGAATCATTATTCAGCCAACTTGAGGGCATTTATGAAACTAACAATCACTTTTGACAATTCTGCTTTTTTCTCCAGGAATTTCAATGAGTCTGGTACAATGGATTGAAAGGCAGCTCAGTGAGGCAGAACTCAGGCTTTAGAATCTGTAGGAAACATTCTTCAGATGAAGACTTCAGGCTTCTGTTAATGCTGCTGTAGTAAATTAGCCCAAACTGGGTTGCTTATAACAAGAGAAAATTATTCTTTCACAGTTCAGGATCCCAATCTAGGGATCATCAAGGCCAAACTTCCCCTGAAGGCTTACGGGGAGAATCCTTGCTTTCTTTTTCCAGCCTTTTGGTGGCACCGAGTCTGAGAGCTGCATAACCCCAGTCTCCGTCTCTGCCTCCCAAAGGATTTCTCCTTCTCTCTGTGTGTCCTCTTTTAAGGACATAATAGATTTAGGGCACATGTGAATAATACAGGATGATGTAGTAATGATATTCTTATTTTATTACAGCTACAAAAATCTTTTTCTTAATAAGTTCACATCCACAAGTTTCAAAGTTTAGCATATGAACAGATGGTTTTTCTGTCCACTGTGTTCTTAGTGTGTTCAACAGACTGGGTAGTTTAAACAACACCAATGTATTCTGTTATAATTCTGGATGCTGGAAATTTGGAGATCAAGTTATTGGCAGTGCTGATTTCTTCTGCGGTGTCTCTCCTTGGCTGTCTTCTTCCTGCATCTTCACATGATGTTCCCTCTATCTCTGTATGTTTCTAAATTTTCTTTTCTTATAAGGAGACCAGTCATGTTGAATAAAGTCTTCCCTAACGACCTTATTTTATTTATCTCTTTAAAGACCCTATCTCCTTAAGACCACCACTTTCTGAGGGGCTGGGCATTAAGACTTCGACATAAAAATTTGGTGAGAGACACAAGTCAGTCTATAATAGCAACCAATCAACCAAATACAGACCCTAGCTGAAAATCCCAACTCCCTTATTTTATACTTAAATGACTTAGGATATCTTTTGGAAGATCTAGATGAGATAAGCTAAGAATGATGACAGCATGCACTTTAAAGAAATTTTGTGAGGGTGGAGTAAGAGATTCATGATATGTACAAGCTCCATGAGAAGAAGAAATCACCCTTCTGTTGCACCTTGCTGAGCTGATTTTACACATGGCACATTGTAGATGCTCAACAAATATCTGTCAAAGAATCAATGAGATGTGAATCTAACAAAAATTGGTGCTTGGGGATAAATGAAAATAACTTGCATGGTGTAGTTGAATATTTTTGTTTATATATTTACACCCCCCAAAAGAATAGTTAGGGCCTTTGTAACGTATAGAAAATACCTCATGGATTAGGCAAAAAACACAAGATATGGCACATATCCAAACTTTCTTTATATATTTAATCAATTAGAGATCCTTTTTGAGAGAGTGCACTCTTTTCCTGTACGACAAATTATCTTAAAATGGTTCAACCAATAATTCATTTATATATATGCCAACAGTTTTATAAAGTGAATACAAAGATGAGCTCAGCATTGGTACAAGGACAGGTAGTAGGAAGGGAAACAAATGAAGAATGAGCATGTTATCTGATTTCATTTCTTTTTTTTTTCATTCTGTCATTGTGAGGAATACTTGATGGATCTTCCTTCTCTAAAGAATCTGTTGACGTTATCTCCAAATTTCATACAGGATTTGTTGTGAAGCTATCAAAGTAGCATTTAATATTCTTCCTGTACCATTTGTAGAATGAATAAAGTTATAAATATTGGCAGTTCCTATAAAGGAGAGAAATATTACTATCAAAGTAAGGTTCCCAAAGCTTAACTAACACAGGTGGAAAAATAATTGCAAGATGATGCATTTTGGGAGGAATAAACCAAGACAAGCCTATCTTGTTTCCATTTTGAGCTAAATGCCAGGCTCTGACTAACAGTTGGTTTTACTGATTTATTTGGGTGGGCACCTTTCTCAGTATATAGAAAAATCTTTATTTATAAACTTGGCTAGATAGGATAATTAATTCTATCAAGTGGAATTTATAAGACATTCTTAAATCTTTTCTTAATTCATTTACAATTATGTAATAAACATTAATAATATGTTGTAGATAAAATTTGTCATAGAGAAATAGATTATTTTTACTTTCACAAATGCGTCTTTGTCATAAAGAAGTATAGGTAATGTAATTTCACTCTCAAAATGTACAGCATGGAAGATGCTAATTCAGAGTTTAATTTGCCTACCAAGACACTACCAGATTATAAAAACATGGGATTTTGGTAGCAGAGATCTTGAACTAAGAAGAACTGAGAAGCTCTTTGCGTGTTCTCAAGCAGAGGCAGCGCAAACAACCAGTCTGCAGGACAAAAGTCACTCCAGGTGTATTTTGCTTTAGATTTCTTCTCTGAGCAGGGAGAATGAAATTTAGGAGTTCTGCAGACTGAACAGTGACATCTCAGCAGGGACTGTAGTTATTCCCTATTCCAAAATGTCAGCGGTGACTGTGAATCACAGGATAAGAGCAGCTGTGTCCACCACGGCCCTGGCTAATGGGCAACTTCCAACTGGTTATAGACAGCTCTTCTGGGGGGTAGCCAATTCATTTCCCTTTTATGCACTTATTTAAATGACTTTTCCTGCCCTCCTAACACACACACACTTACAATTCTTAACTATCCAGGCTTGTCAAATGCAGGCCATTCATAGCTAAGAATAGAAATGGAAGATCTGGAATTGAGAATCTCTTCTGTTTCTTGGTTCTCTTGACAGAAAGATTTTTATCTCATGCTTCAAGCACTATACTCCTTCCTTTCCATTTAAGTACTGACTTCACTTCTCCCAGCATCCTCTTTTCCAGTCTGATCTAAGTTTGGCCTACTCTGTAATATTGCTTTTGAATGAACCTTTCTACCACTAGAACTCGGGTCACCAACTTTTTAGCAACAGTTTGACCTCAGATAGAGCAAAACACCAGCCCTCCAAAGCGTTAAGAAAGCAGAGGAGAAGGGGCATGTGCAGGGTGTGCAGTTTGCTCCATTCACAGATAAAAGCAGCCAGAGCATGTTTCCAAATTGGTCACATCCTTAGCTTCAGATTTTTTTCATAATATTTTCATTCATTATTTTAAACAACCACATAAAATTATTTAAGTGACTAAGTATCACTTTCCATATGCCAGGGGAAGAATCAAAAGAAATAAAAGAAATGCTCTCTCACTAAAGAAAGTAAGTAGATATGCTTAAAAGCCAACAGAGGAATAATTTCTAAGGAGGTTATTTGATAAACATGTAATAGTTTAAAAATTGTCTCAATATGTAATAGTTTTAAAACTGCATGTATGCGCATGTGTGCATAAATATTTACAAAATATTAAATAAGAGACTGGTGAAGAGTCATGAGATACTTAAATCAACTTATCAAGGAGAACTTACTCAGAAACTAAATCAAAATAGGTCTCATACCATGACTCTTCATTGTAATTCGCTGATTGTACCTTTTATTATGCTTCCATTTCTTAATTACTATTTACATCTCTCTGGCCTTTCTTCCCTCCTCAGTAAATGCTTAAGGTCAGGATTTATTTTGTTCACAACTAGGTATCTAAAGCCAGAAAAATGCTTGTAAAAAATGTTTACATGATTAACTAAACTAGCAAAGATGTGGAGCTTTTCAATTTGTACAGGTTTTCCCTCATTATTTATGCTTTGTCTACTTAAACTAAAGGATCAGAAAATTCTTCCTTAAAAGTCTCATAATGCTTATGTGAGTAGGAAAAAAATTACAGTATAGCTGTAGCTAAAAAGTCATTGTTTGGGGGGAGAATTGATTTGATTTTAATAAATTCATTCGTTTCTCAAGTGCTCACATATGTGCAAAGATCTGTGCTAGATTCTGGGTACAGGAAGATGCTCTTGCCATAAAATGGACCATAATTAATTGGACAGATTGGACCCTAAACAAACATTTCCAACACAACATGTCACTCTGTTGTATGAGCAAGAACAAGGGGAAGACTCTCAGGATAAAGTGGAAATGTTTTTTCAGGGATGACCTTTAATCTCGATCAATGTTGAACAAATGTTGTACTTGTGGGAAGAAAGAGAAAGCACTGACTAGGAAGAGGAAGAGTAAAAGGGCCTGGCGTGCTCAGGAATACCAAGCAGTGTGATGCAACATTCATGGAACATCCAGGTGGGGGGGACAAAGGGAACCAAGAAGAGAGAATGTCTGCTTCTTGGTTACATGGAAAGTGTCCAACTATGTTTTCCATCTTCACCAAGACTCTACTAAATAAGCATACATGCAGTGGAAATGAGGGGAGTTTGGATTAAAATGATTAAAATTTTAAGAAAAATTTTACACTTTCTATTCTTGATAAATGTAAAGAGCAGAATGGAGTATACAAATAACCTGCTACTATAGTCTGCATTAGCTTGATAATGAAGAAATACAGTACATGCTATGTCAGGTATTTTTCTGCCTAATATACTAGGAAGAAATAACTATTTTTGATATTTGACATGTGAAATTCAAAGTGTATTAATAAACCTCTAGAAATGTCAATTCAGAAAACCTGAATACTTATTACAAATGCTTTTTTATTGTTTACATTTATGAGTAGGTTTACAATCTACTGCCTGGACCCTGAGATGAAGCCTTATTTGGGACAGCTGAGTCAGATCTCAGCAAAAGGTGACAACCCCTTTAATTTCAGTGAGATTAAACATCTCTAGGTAACTTGCTCATATCTATCTTCTCCACATAGGAATACTAACCCTCATATTGTAAATTATGTTGCTATTCTTCCCTCAGGAGACAAGACATTTTGCAATGGGAGATGACTCTTGCCGGGGGAGAGCCCAGGGGACCTTCCCTTCTTCCTACTGTGCCTGCATGTTATCTGGCCACACTACTTCTTCATGTCCCTCAATCTTTCAGACCTAGGTTTTCAAGATATTCTGTCTTTGTTTTTCTAACATACGTAGTGTAAAAATTGTTACAGTTTCTGTTTTTCAGGATATTCCTGAGAGATATAAAAGAAGTAGAAATTTAATACTTTGCTCAAAGACATTCACTTGGGCCCAGGTAGCGTGTGGGTTGTCATGGCCTTGTCCTTCTAGTTCTGGCCCCATCCTTATTAAATGTTCATTCTTTCTTAACAGTATCCAGTTTCTTGATTGCCTTTGCCTCCTCTGTAATTTGGCCACTCTAATATGCCCTTTAGTGCTTGCATTTGTCTTTCCTTCTTCTCTTCACTCGATATTGCCTAACAGCTCACAAATGTAAGCTCTTATTTTCCAAAGGAGTTACTTCTTCCTATAAATACACGCCGGCACATGGCACAGCTCTCCCTTTCCACACTTTCTACATTCCTTCTATTGTTCAATTCCTCTAAGAGAAATTTCTCCATGCACTCGCTGTCCCCCTTTCTTCACCATCCATGAGCTTCATCCCCAGCTCAGTTACTCTGATGCTTGTGTTCAAAGGAAAGCAGTGACACAGAAACTGAACTTCAGTACACGGCACGTCTCTGTAGCACGAGACTAACTTTACGTCACATTCGCTCTCTTCCTTAAACATCTTATGGGGCTTGTGTGGTATTGTCTTATAGACTCCTGATTGCTGGTGGAAAGCCATCTTCATGCTCTGAAGAGAAGGCGGAATACAAACAGGGGTTCTTTCTGATAGGTTTCTCTTAACTCTCTGCCTCCTTTCAGAGACCATGCCCAGCTGAGGCTTTAAAAGTTCAAGCCTAAGATTCTTTAATCCTATGGTCATCTTCTAAATGTTTCAGAACACAATATAACCTAAACAACATCATGATGAAATTAATTATTATAGGTGGCACAGTCTTGCTTAGTTTCTCTGACTGCTCAGCTTCATGTCAAAAAGCTCCACCAATAGATATTTGAAAGATAGATTCTGAAACTGCATAGGCTTCTGTGATGACATATATTAATAATAGTCTGTTCTAGATCATCTTAGTCTCATCTATGTGTTTGTTTAAAAAAAAAAAGACAGTGTGCGTGTTAGTTTATTTGCTTAGAGATGAAATGTGAGGAGTAGACACACAAATAAAACCAAGATTCTAACCAAGATAATCAAACAGCTTCCAGGGAGGAAATGTGCAGTATTGGCCTATAATCAAATATTAAGTTTAATTCGCTTTTTCTGTCCATCATGTAACTGTGTGGAGAAATTGGAATTGTTGAGTCATTAATTTCTTCATCAAACTCAAAACTGAATGTATTCTCTGTTTTATCACAAAATAATAATACCATTAGATTCAACTATAGCAATAAAAAATATTTTCATTAAGGATCAATGTCTTAAGAGGCAATAATGTTAGGCAATAATTTGGCTTTATTTTAGTAGTGTATTAATTCAAGATATTAACCTGCACGCAAGGGTACCATATATGCAAATGAGTCATATCTGTCTTTTGTATACCATTTTATTTTTCTGAACAATCATGAAATCTAGAATAAAAGCTATGATAATTTTCAAAGTAATATATAATGAACTGCAGGTATCATGAGTATGAAACTGGATGGTCAGTAGGGAGGGAAAACAGGTGGAGTGAGACAGCATATAAAATCAAGGAAGACAAAGTGACAGTTTGTCCTTTATATAGCAATTCAGTGATATATAATTTACAGTCTCATCAAAGAGTTCCCAGTTTTACACATATTAAAACGAGCATCCTGCAAAAGGAAAATATTGTTTGAACTTCTGAGGGGACAGAATACGAAGGCTTCATTTCAGATGGCCTACAAACATTACTCTGCACAAACTAGAACAGGAAAATCAAATTTCAATCCAGCTTGAAGATAAAAATAAAATATAAGAAAACAACATAATTCTTTTACTAAGGTTAATAAAGATGTAAATAGGGAGTAGGAAAGTGTACTTCCGGTAGACTAACATCAATTAGTGCTGTCTGTAATTACATGGCATACACATGTGCGTATATTGCATATGTATGCCTGTGTGTCTATACGCACATACACAATAGTTCTGTGCTGCATAACAATGGTGCAGTCAACCACAGACCACATGCATGATGGTAATCTCAGAAGATTAGAAATGGAGCTGAAAAATCTCTGTCACTGAAGTGACATTGTAGCTGTCTTGAAATTATCCTAGCACAATATATTATTCATATGTTTGTGCTGATGCTGATGTAAACAAATTTACTATACTGCCAGTGGGATAGAAATACAGCAAATGAAGTCATGTACAGGACACAATACTTGATAGTGATAATAAACAATTAAATTACTGGCTCACCTATTTACTACACTATACTTTTTATCTTTTAGAGTGTGCTGTACCTACTTGTATAAAACAACTGTGGGCAGGTTTTTCAGGAAATACTGCAGAAACTAATACGTTTCCCCACAATTCGGTCAAAAATAAATTCATATTTTCAATTATTTTATGTTTTCAAATGAGTTTGTTTTTACATTTATGATATCTCCTATTTAATTGTTATTTTATGTTACAGTTTATTTGCAAAGATCACCTTTTATCTTTGTAGATTATTTCCGTTTCTGTTTAGAACTTTGTACAAGGCTTTTCACATATTTATAACACACTATATTTGAATGAATGAAGAAATAATTTATTTTAAACAATAACTAAAAAATATGTAGTACCTCTCAAGGGAGGAAGTATGTTACGGTAGGGAGAGAAGAGTGTCAATACAGGACGTGCGGGAAGCTGGGTGCTGACGAATATTCACTGACAGTTCTAGTTGAGTATAGTAACTTTATCAGGGTTTTGCCTGTGTTGTACTTAAAAAGTATAGAAAAGAATGATTTTAGGTTAGTGAACACAGAGCTTCAATTTTCACAAAGATAGATGAAATAACACGTATTTTTCAAAGTTTTCTACATTAGGGCACACTCCATAGATCTCCATCTTCCCTAGTATAGCTGAGGCTCAAAGTGGAATACATTATAATCACATGGCCTTTATTTGATTATCACAGGTTTTGTGATTAATGGAAGGGTGAATTACCACCTTGGAAATGCTGGTGAGGGTTGGTATTTTAATAAGGTATTCTTCATGATTTTAATGAAGGAAAAACAAACACCTCAAGAAATGTTCTGGTAATATGTAAGTTTATGCATTGATGTTCAATTACAGAATCACTTATTAGACGGAGGTTTACACATGTATGAAGATTTTTCTGCCTTTCAAGTTTTCTTGCAAAGTGATTCACCTTATATACCTTTGCATAATTGATAGCACCAACTCCACGCCTGCTTCTGGTGCTGGGCCTTGTGGGACCTGCTCATCATTCCGTACCATCTCCTAACCTGAGCCTTCTCTTCACACCATCCAAGGAGTTAGAGCAGTGGTTGCTCAGAGTGTCTGTGGGAGCATTCCCTTTCATGAATATTTAGCAATAACCTAACTAAAATAGAAGATACCGTGAGTCATTTAAATATGTGCTACAAAATTCAAACTAAACAAACTAATTCAAACTGCTGACCCACATCAGCAGTCGCTTTTGTAATGCCTTATAGAATCAGAGAAAGTGTGACAGAATGAAAGTCAGAATGTGAAGAAACAGTCCTTAGTGGATGGCAATTACCTAAGTCTTACAGAACTTACAAAAGGCACATTCCTGGAACGCCTCTCTGTGCCTTGAAAGGGACCAACGTCCCTTGTGAACTGAAGCTTCATTGGCTCCACAGTAAGTACACCTGTAAGCAGCAGCTGTCAATAGCTAACCAGGGAAGCAAACAGAAGGAAAAGCACTAGAGAAAAAGACAAAAGAAAGAAACAGGCTGCGTTTAAAGGCACTGAACGTGAGTATCATGAGACAGGCATTTTAATTTGTGCTTCTCCGCAAAATTGCTTGGATGACTGTGACATTGGAATTCGTAGGCACTGCTTCACTTTACAGATATTTATCAAGTACCTATTATGTAGAATGCAATGGTTATTTTCTCTCAATCTAAATAGCAGTTTAGAATGATGACATTACATGTTACAGAGATGATAAAAGCAAGCACCTTTGTTATGAGAACCATAAAACATAAATTATGTGTGACAGAATTAATATAATGGAACAAATTTGAGGAGATCAATATTCAAGTAATATGAAAGGTTTTCAAGAGGAGACTGGAAAGTGAACAGATTTAAGAGGAAGAAACACGGCAATGCTAAGAGAAACCAACCTGAATAAATTTGTTTTGGAAGGTAAAATTCACAAGAATGTAGCTTAGTATTCAGGATCCTTGACAATCTCTGAGCAAATTCTCCATCTCTCGTTGCACTTACCCCCCGCACTTGTGCACCAGCCGAATTAGTATCTCCCGAATGTGTAACTGCCCCTCCAACTCCTGCTGTCTTTCATCTGCAGTTCCCTGCACCAGGAACGCCCCTCTCCATTGTCTCGGTCTAATTATCTTCTCCACATTCTCAAGTTCCACCTTAGTGTTGCTCTCCTGAAAACTCCTCCTGCCTTCTCTATAGCATTATGAATTACTCTTCTTGTGATTTTATATCCTTTTGTTTATTGCATTTTATAATGGTGATTTTGTGTCTGCTCTACTTATTAAACAAGTCTTTGAAGTTTATCCTATGAACATTAGTATGACTTATTTCAACTGTAAATTCTTAGAGCTATAATCAGAATGTAATCAGCTATAATCTCTATGGAGACTCTTGTTTCTTTATCCTGAGTAAGAGACAACATTAACTGAATAAAGAAATTTGGTTCCTAAAATGATCTTGCCATATCCTGCACTTTGTTACTGAATTTTACCCCAATTATTTCGGTATGTGTCTGTGGAATGTCATGTCAGTGAGTCTTAATCTTTCATTGAAGATTTCTCTCCCCTCTAAGTGAACTGTTTGGCTTCCACAGCCCAGTCTTAATTAGGTCTCTGATGAACCTAATTACCCACGTCTACTGACTAAGAGTCACGGCTTTCCTAGAGGACCACTGGGCCCAGTGTTCCAGAGAAAGGCAAGGAAAAGGAATTGTTCTCTTCTCAGATCTTGCCATCAGCATCCAAATCAACAATCCTTGTGCTTTTAGTTCCGAATGGACTCACCTTAAATTCACAAGATCAACCCAAGCTTCAATGATAACTCAAGCTTCTGTGATGAGGCTCATAAAATATCTCAGATCAAAACTGACAGAAATACCATCTTCTTCACTGTCTTGTCTCCATTATATTTCTTCTCAGAATCCTGCAAACACACACACAGGCAAACAGATAAAAACTTAAGCACCTAAGTACATTTTAAAATACCTTTTTAAAAAATTTTAATCCAAACAAAGTTCTTCTTATCAGCCAACACATGCAAATGATTATTCAGAATATTTTCCTGCCCATCAATTCCACAAACTGCTGGACATTGCATACAAGTAAATACCTTATATCCCTCATGTTGCATGCTGGGCACCAAAAAGCAACTACTTATTGTAATTTACACAATTTTCTTATTTACAACAGTTTTTGATTTTACATAGATTAGAAAAAAACAATGTTAAGTAAGTAGGTAGGTCTAAGAGACAAGAAATTCAATCTCGCTCTGTTTCATGTTTATTCTGTGACTACCTCACAGAATTTGTTAAAGGAGTGAATGAATGAATATTCATGAAGTATCTGTAACAGTCTCCGGCCACAGTATGTGTGGTATCTATTATAGACACAGCAATAGTCAGATCTACGTTGAGTGTAGTATGCCTGGAGAGAAATAGATAAAAATAAGAAAAGGAACCTCCATTTTCCAGCCTTATTTCTGCCTCTTCTTCAGTATCACTCTTCTTCTCTCAGGATTCTGGGATTGCTTCTGTCAGTCCCCCTGCTGGGATGCAGATCGAGGCTTAAAGTGGCTGCACCATCCCAATTTTGGGAACTTTGTTTATGCAGCTATGGTTCTTTGTCTTCTTATTCCAACTTTGCTATTTTGCCTCTGGAATTTTTCCATAATTCTGGTCTTAGGTAACAAATGTAATCAGTTATTCCCCCGACTCCCCAAACAAATTTTGATTTGGATTCAAGGAGTAATCCGAGTTACATGTATAAGTGAATGTTTCTAAGTAAATTTAAAATTCAAACACTTAAAAAGTGTAATTGTTCCCAGCACCTGCACCCTTCATGATGCCGCCAGCAGTGTCTGCAAGTGCCAGGTGCTCTGCATTCTCTACATGGGCAACTTAATTTCATACTTGAATTTTTGATTTTCATTTTCTAAATCACACTATTATATAGTATTCATCATTGCTCAGTGGGAGCAGAGAAACCTCCAAGTATAAACTTGAAGAAAATCAGAAGTCTAGAGTAACTATTCTTATATTGAATGATATTTGCTAATAAACACTATACTGTGTCTCCCAGGCCTTCTTTTGAATGTATTACCCATAATCTGAAAGTAATAATAATTCATGAAATAATTTCTTCATGAAATAATTTTTGCATATGAAAACTTACAGATTTTTTATTTCAAGACAAATTTTCAGGTGGATGAGCAGAATGCTATATGATAGAATAGCTGCATACACATGTAGTCTATTGTACTGTGCCAAAGACTCCTATACTCAGATTTAGGAAACTTGCAGAAATTAAAACTGGATTTTTTACGTGATGAGTACTTGTAAATATTTTAGGTATATTTGTACTAATTTCTAAAGGAGATATATACTCTGAATCTCTAAAGGAGATATATACTGGAAAGTGCTATTAATTACAAATTTTTTAATAAGATAATCTTTATGATTTGGGTCAATCATATCCAAAATAGTAAAGGACATGTTGCAGGATGTAAGTGAGGGAATGAATCTTTGAAAATGACACAAAAGTAAACCAAATATTGAAAATGAGCTAGGAAACTGAAAATTATTTAATTAACTCAGATAGTTGAAAATGTCTTAAGTATGTTATGTAGTTTATCTCAATTGACTTGAAAAGCTTTCTGGCATTTTCTAAGGAAAATCTCATTCCTGGAAAACATATCCTGTTATATATTTTATATATATATATAATATATATATATATATTTGTGTTTTCAAAGTATAAATGTTATATTAAATATAAACACACACAATGCAAATATGAAAAATATAAATTCAACGTATTCACATTTTTTCCCACAGAAAGTTACGCTAAAACAAGTCATGAGGAATCAAAATCATTATCTCCAGGGGTTTAAGAATGAAACAACCCTTGTGTTTAATGCATAGAATTATTATACAGTGGATTCCACTGGGCCACTTGCAAACTTGCACTCACAGTCATCCAAATTGCCTAAAGATGTGTCCTTGGTGTGAATGTTTCCAATTATCTCCACAGTGACATGTTTAGCAGGTCTTAATGCTTGATATGCTTATTCCCTGAGCTGTTTTGTTTATTTAGAAAATAATGATTTACTCCCCTGAATCAAAGAGGAATTCTTTCAATTTGATTTTAAGAGGTTTTATGATTTTTGTGAGCCAGATTAGACAACAGTATTCAGAAGAGGAATAGTACAGACATCTGTCCATGTTCTCTTCTATGCATGAGGAGAAAATGGATCTGTACTAGTCATAGTCATAAAGAGCCAATGTTTCCTAAGGCAGTTACTTCACACGCAAAGGACAAGACAAAAGAGAAATTAATTACAATGTACTGTGACATAGTCTAATAAAAAAGACTACTGTATCCCAGCAGTGTTGAAAATGGCCATCATCATATTTGTCATCAAATGGCATAGAGAAATGTGTTAGTAAACTTTTCTTCCCAGAGACTCAATGGCAGTTTTCCTGGTCAATTTTGTCCCCTGCCAGTCATTCAATTTGATTTATGAGAATATCTTATTTCATACACTGCCAATAGAGGTGAGCATCACAAAGGTGTAGTTTCTTTCCTATTCATAAAAATATAAGAAGGGTAATATATTTCCTATTATTATTTCAAAAAAAAACCTCCTGTGGTCCTGAAATAAAATAAAATATTAAAAAATTAAAATAGTGTTTTAATACTGAGTGGCTATAATGATTTCATGAATTTCCAAAAACAAATATTCATTAAGAATATATAAGTCTCTTTTTTTCCCCACTTGGGAAAAGGATCATGGCAACAATACACATGATAAGAACCACATTGAAAGTTGTTTGCACCTCTTCCCGCTGGTAATAATTTTTCCATTTCCTAAAGATGTTAGATTGAGGGTGGTGCCTGTGGCTCAAGGAGTAGGGCGCCGGTCCCATATGCCGGAGATGACGGCTTCAAACCCAGCCCCGGCCAAAAAAAAAAAAAAAAAAAAAGATGTTAGATTGAATTATTTTACTGTGTGAAAAGAATACTGGTTTGTCTCTAAATTGAACATAAGTGAACATTGCAGAAAAGTCTCAACTTTTAAAATATGCTTATAAATATTATTTATACAGTATATAAAACTATATACTGTAGTTTATTTATACAGTATATAAAACTATACTGTATAAATAATAAAAAATGAAACTGAAATCCAGGATATTATAACATGACTAGAATTTAAAAGATTAAGATTGTGACATTGTGCACCTTAAATGTATTCGGTTTACAAATGGTCAAGGGAGGCTATATGTAGTTTGAAGAATTATTTAAGAGTTAAAAAATGTTCAGTTGTAGAATTTTTGAACATAAGGCCAGTTAAAGGAAAATAACAACTGCTGCAATGTTAAAATCGATAAAAATATTTTTATATTTTTGTGTATAATTTTATTTTTTTGTTATATTTTCACCGATGTACACACAAACTATTTTGTTTGTCATTAGATTAAGTAACTTCAAGTTTCCTATTTCTTTGATAGAATATATTTAAAATTATCTGGATTTTGTTTTGGGTGTATAATGATGAGTAGATTAAATTAAAATCCATTGACTCAAATGCTTTAAGGATTTAGAATATATTTTTGTTTCTTGGCCTTTATTTTCCTAAAAACATTAACTTTCTGAAAGACTTCAAATTAATGGAGAAAAGATCTCCATTATTTTTCTTCTTAAGTTTCTATACTTCAGTTACATTCACTTGTTCATTTTAAATATAGTATTAATGAATTTTTTTCCTCTATGCTTTATTCAGTCTATTTGGAAACTGAATTTTTTGGTTTTTTTTTAGTGTTCTTTAAAGATATAACATTGAATGTTAACGATTGGTTTATAATATTTCTTTATTTTTTTCATCTTTGCCATTTTTTATTAATTTTCCTTCCTCTATATAATTAGAATTGGTTATATGGTGGTTTTAAACTTTTTATGTCAGAAATGTCTTATCATAAATTGGCATGTGACATTAAAGTTTTCCTCTAAGTACCTATTGACCTGTTACCCACAAATAAATAATGTGACATTATCATTATTGCTTCGTTCTAAGTATTCCAATCTTCACCGTTATACTTAGCTATACTCATGGGTATTTACATTGTGATTCTTTTGTTTATAAATTATTAGAAGAATGGAAGTTGCTAAAATCTATTTTGTAAGTAATTAATAATTCATTAAATTATGTAATTTATTAAAACTACGGAAGAGTAACTTTACAGTCTTGCACATGATCTTTTTTGTCAATATTTTGTACATTAAGGATCAAAGATATGTATATATATCATTATATATGTATATATACGTTATATAATCTTTGAACTTAAAGTTAAAATTTTCATAATTTTACGAATTTTACTAAATGTGTTGATCAAGTCTTTTCTATTCCCAACATTTTTAAAAACATCTATTAGATCAATCAACTAACAGAGATTATGTGTTAAACATCTCTTACTATTTTTAATTTGGACATATTATATTTTCATTCTATCATGGTTTTCATGTTTCAAATGTATGTTATATGACTCATTTGAAATTATATTACTTTTGAATTATCTGGTGAAATTATGTACTTTGAATTATGTAGATCCAGAGACTATTTTCTCCAAAGTCTATTTTGTCAGATATTTCATTTTCCTCTTGTATTAAAAAAAAATAACACCCTAAGTCAGTGGTATAAAACATTTACTTCCGGACACAAATATTTAATCTGAGCAGAGCTCCGTGGGGTCAGCTCAACTCTGCTGTCCTTATGTCAATATGGCTTGAAATCCAAGAGTTGACACATCCGAAAATTTATTCACTCCCCCTTCCAGTGGTTGATTTTGGCTTGCCGTGGGCAAACCAGCCACTGGCCGAATCCCCACTCAGTTCCTCAGTGTGGCTGGTGTGTCTTTCCAACATTGTAGTTAAGTCCATCACAACCATCCTTGCTATGTATAAACTATTTTGCCTTTTGATTACTGGTTCCCAGGCCAGAATCTGGGCTTTTCCACGTGTGCTGCTTCTTAGCTGTGCAAACCATCCAGCAGAAATAGGAACTTACTGTCACGGCTTCTGCTCTGCCCCCCAGGCAAGCCTATTCTCCCCACTAGATTGCTCTGCAGCTCTTCATTCCACATCCCCTTTTTGTATTATATTCAGCTTTTCAAGTTTATTTCACAAGATATATCATCTAGTAGTTTATTTATTTTATTTTACTGAGAAACAGAAACTATAAAACTTATAATATTGGATTTTGAAAGTCTTTGTGACAGGCACAGTTTTCTTCTGTGGGACTCGTTTTTGAGAGCTTGCAGAGGTGGTTAATTTATTTCTACTAGATTTCCTAGGGTGTTATCAATCTAGGAAAACTTTTTGTTATACTCCCACGGTGTAATTGACTAGATTCTGAAAGTAATACAAACTTAACTCCCCAAAAGTTATAGGAGTACTCCTCAATTGCATATTTATTTTCTACCTAGACCTCAAACAAGACAGACAGGTCTCTTAGTCTGATTTTTCTGGTGATTTTTGTTTTAATCTCATTATTTCACTGATAATTCAACATTCAAGATCCTCCATCTTAGGCAGTGTACGTTTTTAATTTCCTCCATGGCAATCCGACTGCTGTTTTAGGTGCTACCCAGACTCTTGTTTCTTGATAGTAGCAGAAGTCTCCATGACAGGAATGACACTGATATCAACCCATCATTTTTTTTTAACCTCACTTTGTTTATCTCCAAAAGCTTTTCTTATTCTCTCATGATCTAAAGTGTTTACTTAACAGAAAATTATATGTTCCAGTATTTCTAGGATTGTTTTCATGAGACATCATTTTACATATTACTAAAAAGAAGATATTTATTCATCCTTAAAAAGGGAAACATTCTGTCTTTAGCAAAAGCATAGATGCACCTGGAGGACATTATGCTATGTGAAATAATTCAGGCATAGAAAGACAGTTACTACAGGAACTTACTTACATATGGAATCTAAAAAAGGCTAAGTCATAGAAACAAAGAATAGAATGGCATTTACCAGGATCTAGAGTTGAGGGTATATAGAAAAATATTGGTCAAAGGATACAAAATTTCCTTGTTGGGGAAAAGCTTGAAAATATTGGGAAAAGATTTTATGAGGAAGAATCCCTGGACAATCGCAACAATACCAAAAATAAATAACTGCACTTTGATCAAGCTGAAAAGATCCTGTAGGGGTAAGGGAACCATAACCAAATCAAACAGACAGCCTTTGAAATGGGAGAAGATTTTTGCATGTTTTGAATCAGACAAAGGTCTAATAACTAGAATCTATAGAGAACTCAAATTAATCAATAAAAGAAAAGCAAACAACCACATTTATAAGTGGGCAAGATACTTGAACAGAAACTTATCTGAAGATGACAGATGAATGGCCAACAAACACAAGAAAAAATGCTCATCTTTAATCATCAGAGAAATGCAAATCAAAGCCACTTTGATATATCACCTAAGTGCAGTAAGATTAGCCCACATCAGAGCATCCAAATCTGCAGATGCTGGTGTGGGTGTAGAGAGAAGAGAACACTTCTACACTGATGGTTGAATTACAAATTAATACAACCTTTATAGGAAAAGGATGAAGAATCCTCAAAGAAGTGAAAGTTGATCTTCCATTTAATCCCATCATCCCATTACCAAGTATCAAACCAGAAGAAAAAAATCATTTTACCACAAGAACATTTTCACCATTTTCACCGGGCGGCACCTGTGGCTCAGTCGGTAAGGCGCCGGCCCCATATACCAAGGGTGGTGGGTTCAAACCCGGCCCCGGCTGAACTGCAACCAAAAAATAGCTGGGCGTTGTGGCGGGTGCCTGTATTCCCAGCTACTCGGGAGGCTGAGGCAAGAGAATTGCTTACGCCCAGGATTTGGAGGTTGCTGTGAGCTGTGTGATGCCATGGCACTCTACCAAGGGCCATAAAGTGAGACTCTGTCTCTACAATAAAAAAAAAAAGAGCATTTTCACCAGAATGGTTATTGCAATTCAATTCATAATTGCCAAGTCATGGAAGCAACCCAAATGCCCATCAACCCATGGCTGGTTTAACAAACTATAGCAAGTGTATATCAAGGAATACTATTTAGCTATGAGAAAAGATGGAGATGTTACATTTTTTATGTTTACCTGGATGAAGTTGAAAAACATTCTTTTTAGTAATGTTATCTCAAGACTGGAAAAGAAAAAAATGTACTCGATACTAATATGAAGCCAATATATAAACAATTACATGCCCACACAAAACACAAAAATGGTCTAGCAAGAGGGAGGGACGAGGAAGCAGAGGGAGGATTGGGGGAAGCAGGGAGGACAGTGGCAGGATCTGACCTAACGTGCACAGTGTGAAGATGTTCAGCAGGACCCTGGATGAAGAGCTCTTCCACAATGTGAACTTTACCTTGGGATTGAGAACAACATACCCTGAAAAATTGTACCCTCATATGAATTTCAAATTTTAAAAAAGGATACAGGGGCGGCGCCTGTGGCTCAGTTGGTAGGGCGCCGGTCCCATATACCGAGGGTGGCGGGTTCAAACCCGGCCCCGGCTGAACTGCAATCAAGAGAATAGCTGGGCGTTGTGGCGGGCGCCTGTAGTCCCAGCTACTCGGGAGGCTGAGGCAAGAGAATTGCTTAAGCCCAGGAGTTGGAGGTTGCTGTGAGCCGGGTGACGCCATGGCACTCTACCGAGGGCCATAAAGTGAGACTCTGTCTCTACAAAAAAAAATAAATAAATAATAAATAAAAAAAAAAAAGGATACAAAATTTCAGTTAGCAAGAATGAAACAGTTCCAGAGGTGTGTCATACAGCAAGGTGACCAAGTTAATAATAATGTTTCACATACTTAAAAATTGTCAAGAGTAGGGTAATGCCTGTGGCTCAAGGAGTAGGGTGCCAGCCCCATATACCAGAGGTGGCAGGTTCAAACCTGGCCCCAGCCAAAAAACTGCAAAAACAAAAGAAACAAACAAAAAAAATTGCCAAGAGTAGATCATATTTGTTTTCACCACAAAAAACTATACATTTGTCGGGTTATGGATATGTTAATTAGCTTGATTTAACCATTTCACACAATATATACATGAGGGCATCACATTGCACACCATAAATATAT